>NW_015542402.1:594950-606251 GCF_001515605.1 Sinocyclocheilus anshuiensis | reverse complement strand
TGGCCCCTCTAAGCGAGATCCCAATTCGTCGGTCATCCGACGTGACGTCGAGAGTGACCTACTGAAAGGGAACATGAACGTTCATGTGTGTGTGTATATATATAGTATTAGTCGTCTGTGTGTGATTTGTGGACTTCATCTGATGTTGTGTCTCATTCACTGAAGCTCTGAAGATGCCAGAACTCACTATATACTCAACATCACATTCATGTTTATTCAGACTAGGGGTGTGCGATAATGACAAAAAATGATATCTCGATATTTTAGATGATATTTTGCTGAGCATGCTGGTACTTTGTAAGGTTTAGGACTGCTGTGGACAGCTGACTCCTAAAGCTTTTGATATTCTTCATATTCTGTGCGGTGGTTAGTTTGCAGGAGCAACAAAAATGAACTTTTAATTAAAAAGTTCAAATTGATTTTTACCTTTTATGGGCATTTTTACATTTATAAGGCCTTTTTTTTTGGCCTAATTAAATGTATGCATCTTTTGTGTCAAATTCTTTAATTTTATCAATAAATTAAAATAGTAAGACACTATAGGGTTGTTACCAGTCAAATGAAATCAGTATCAACAAAATTTGTGTTTGAGGTGGCATTTGGATTATTCACAGACTGTTTAATGCAGGATATGAATGCAGTTAACCTGCAGTTACAAATGCATAAATAACATTTTGATGTTTTAAAACAAATAGTTGAATACTGATATTTAAAATGATTTTAAAAAAGAGAGAGAGGAAAATATACTTTAAATATAAAATTAAAAACTCCAGTAGGTGGCGGCAAATCCCTGCATGAGTGAGTCATTGAGTCATTGACTCAACCGATTCGTACAAACGGCTGATTGATTGAGTAATGAAACATTGTCGTGTGCTAATCAGAGACGCAAAACAGGTCTGCTGTGGCTTTGTTTGAAACTATTTTTGTTGTTGAAATACAGCAAAAACAGAAACTATTGTGTCTAAAATGTAAGTCACTTAATATTAACTTATTGATTTGATGAACAGTTCAATAAACATCACATGTACAATCGTGCTGACATTTGGAGAAAAAACATCACACGTTTGCAGACGACACCACAGTGTTAGGCCTGATCAGCGGCGATGATGAAATGGCCTACAGGGAGGAGGTTCAGCATCTGGCAGTGTGGTGTGCCAACAATAATCTCGCACTCGATACCCAGAAGACCAAAGAAATGATTGTGGACCCCCGGTGGACTAGGAAAGACCACACACACATATACACACACACCCACCCATATACATTGATGGGGCAGAAGTAGAGCGTGTGTCTAGTTTCAAATCCCTAGGTGTCTCTGAGGATCTTTCCTGGACACTCAACAACACCACTCTGATCAACAGCGCCTTTACTTCCTTAGGAAGCTGAGGAAAGCTCACCTGTCCCCCCATATCCTGCTAAACTGTTATAATGCACAATTGAAAGCATCTTAACAAACTGCATCACAGTGTGGTATGGCAACCTTTGGGTTACATGTCCGACTCTCTTTCCATTAGGCCACGTCTGCCCCATTGTCCGTATTCATTGGCTAATTGCACTTCCTGTTAGATGCTAACTGCATTTCATTGGCAATGTACTTGTACTCTGCGCAGTGACAATAAAGTTGAATCTAATCTAATCTAATAAAAGTCATACAAAGTCATCTTGAATTTATGGGGAATTCTGAATATATTTGAATAGACTAAATCACACAGTGAAAGTGTGACATCTAAATGTGCTCGTGGAGTAGTTTAACCTACATCACGTAGTATATGCATGCACTCTCTGGGTGTGTTTTTGTTTGGTTTTTGCGATATACTCGATAATGTCAAATCGCTTATAGTTAAAACAACGATGATATTATTTTAGACGGTACATCTCTGGTACCTGTACAGCCAAGAAAACAGAAAAGATCTGAAGACATAGACAAAAAACTAATGTAAACATCGATACATGATGCAGCTGCTTTCTTTTTTGATTTCATGGTGACTTTAAGGATGTCCAGATAGTGAGCAGTGCGTCTGTAGTCTGAAAACAAGAGAAATTCAAAGGTCTCAGCAAACAGCTTTTGACCACCTTTCAGCTTTTTCTTTATCTTTCTCCTCTTTGCTGTCTCTATCACTTTGTATCTGCCAAGTCTGTCTGTGTTTTCCTGAAATCCTCTGTGCACAGTGCAGATGGCAGCTGAGTGGCTTGGATCTGCGGCGGCCGGTGAGTCTGTGTATGATCTAGTGGCTGATGGGAATGCTCTCCTCTCACGGCAACGCTGGGAAATGTGTAATGTGCGCTCTCAGCTTGACTCCACAGTGTTTACTGCTAAGCATCGTGCGTGTTTTGCTGTAAAAATGCTCCGATTTGCTTTGATAAACAAGTTTGTTGTCCCTCAGCTGTGTTTCAAAGGCTATTGATTTATTCACGTCTGCATTGAGCATTATGAACCCCCTCCCTGTGCCGCACACCATCATCGATCGTTTCAGGCACTGCAGGGGGTCTTAAAAACATATCAAGGGGCCCTTAGTGCAGATACAAGACACTTGAAATCTGACAGCTCTGAATAAATGCAAATGCAGCATTTCTGAAGACATGCCACACTCTCGTCCATAGGATGTAAAGCAGCTTTTTTCTTAAAAGTGAAGTGATTGCGTGGAGACATTCTTAGTCTCAGTACAAAGTACATACTCAAGGCTGTGTTAACATCTGTAGTAGTCAGGTAATGAATATTAATGCAGACAGTTCATTAACAAACTGTCAGATTTTGAGAATTTCCCTCAAGGCTAGACACACATTTGTGGCACATGGATAGAGACACACTGGCTGTAGGTGTAAAGCTGCGGTTTAGAGATGAGTGTAATTGTCTTCTGGCATTTTCTTATGTCTACAATACTTCGAAACATCTTTACATGGATGCTAAGAGTCAGTTTGTGCTTGACTTCACCTTTCATTTCTCGTGTGATGAATGAATCCGGGGTCTTTTACTTTTTTTTCAGGCCAGTGACCTATGTTGTGTAAAATATATAATATGGTGTTAAATGCTGCATGAGTACAGTCTTATGGTTTCTGTACTGTAACATGGAAAATGTGGACAGAATCGTGGAACCCAGTCATAAAAATGGAATTTACTGTGTAGCACGGAATGTCACGGAATTTTGGATTAATAAATCAAAAGTAGTGCTGTATACTTAATCAAATCACATATTAAAGCCCAAAAACAGTGTAGCCTGTAGAAATCACAACAGTGACGCATTTTGACTTCGAACATGCAACACTCATATTTATTTATGCCATGGTCTGTCTGAATACTCAATTCTGATTGGCTGGCAGGTGTGCATTAAAACCGTTTAATGCACAGGTAGTTCCAAATCGTTTTAATCACCATTCTAAATTAATGCACTGCTTTAATTGACGCACACATACCACTCGTACACAGAGATCAGAGAACGTGCTGCGCACACACAGAAACATTCAGGAGCAAAGAAACTTGTTGTCAACGCTGCCCCACGACTATAGCTTCGATACTAAATTGCTAAATATATATGGAAATATATTTCTCAGCAACAAGGAAGGTAAATCTTTTTTTGTGATGTAACTAAACTCACAGCTTCATTGTTTGTAAAGAGAGACGCGCAGACCCAGGTAATTCACACACACAACTGACATCTCTCTCTCTCGATAATTCATTCAAATACATGTGATCTTACTGCACTACTTCATCTCTGTGTCTGATTCGAAGCGGGCAGAATGCTAGAGCTAACGAGCCATAACTGACAAAAATAAGCGTCATTTTTACCCTTCCGGTCAAATATTGTGCTGCAAACATCTTTAACAGCTTTAACTTGTCAGTGCTGGCAAATGACCATGGTATAAGCAGGATAATCCATGGCTAGCTGTGCATTAAACGATTTTATTGCGCTTCACGACGGGTGGTTCTTTGCCTCTACATTGTGCATTAAATTTGTTTATACTACGGGGCTGTTGAATGCTTGAATCTGATTGGCTGACGAACGTTCTGAGGTGTGCAATTATTTCCAGGGAAATGCATGGCTGAAGTAGTTCAAGGCAGCTCTTGACCGCATTACATGTCTGTATCACTTCACCAAACGATTTCAGTTATTTCAAAAGTCCATACAGCCTACAACAGCAAAAGAACCAAAACCTACTACGACACTGACCAAGCCAATAAATATAGTAAGCAATAGGATAAAAATGATAAATAACTTCCATGTTTTTGCCACAAAATTACGTTTTATTATGTATGGAAAGCACATACTCTTTTTCTCCTGCTCTCTCTCCCTTAAAAACGCACACACACATGCAGTACAGACACACACTCGCACAGAAACGTCTTGTCAGCAGTGCTCAATGTGAATGAACACCACAACAGCTTAAGAGGCAAAACTTTGCAAAACACAAAATTGATGTCACTGCCAAAACTTTTGGCCATGACTGTACACGCACTAACGTTGTTAGCGCTGCTCTGATGATTTTATCAGTAAAATAGTTTAGCAACTTAAAAGCTACAGAACATGTCTCACTAGCGAGGTAATAATGGAGCTGTTCTTGAAGAAGATAAACTTACAGTTTTGCTATTAGTAGAGACGCTGCTGCCGAACACTGTTCAGACACACATAGACTCAGGTAATTCTCTCTCTCTCTTTCTAATAACTTAATAACTGCTATCAACGGCTCGAGCCTCTGTTACTAGGTCTAAAATGATGTTTTGGAATTAGCAAAGGAGGTGTGGGATGAGATGAGTAAGAATGCACAAGAGCGTTTTAAGGAGAAAAACCTGATGAATGTGAGATGTGGTAACCGTTTAAGCGGAATAACTCCGCTGCGTGTTGTGGCCGCATCATCACCTCAGGTGTGCATTGCTTTCTAATAAATCAATGGCTCATTGTTAGTTATTCCTTATTTAATGCACAGCTAGCCGTGGATCGTCCCTTACTTAATGAAATCATAGCCTCTTGAGGTTTAATAATCACACTTAGCTGTATTGCGATTGTTTTTTCCATCCTCAAATTAAGACCTTATAAATTGTTACACAACTTACGATATTTAAGACTTTTCAAGGACCTGCACAGACTTTTTTTTTTTATTCTAGTTACTTTAAGATTTTTGATTTCAAGTTTTTTATGTGCTCCTAAATGCATTTTACAGTTCTATTTTAGTCAGAAATGCGAGTGAAATACTTGCACTGTTGGCTCAGCGAGGCTCCGTTTGGAGGACGAAACATGCTTCGCTCTCTCCTCGACTCGGATAGTCCTCAGTCAGACGGGCCGGTCTAAATGTAGTCAGGCGTTCCAGGCATCGGCAGTAATTGAGCTAATGCCGTAACGCATGTGGACAGCTACACGGATGGGCCTGCAGGCTTATTTAAACTTTATAAGACAAGAGAGTGCCGCCCCCCACGCCTTCTGGATGAATTATGTTTTTGCTCGCTTTTGCACTTCTCTTAACCCTGGTTTCTTCTGCATTATTGATGATCAACAGGGTCAGAATTTGCTTTTAGTGCTCCCTGATGACGGCTTCATCCGGGAAGCCGTGGCGAGTGCACTCATAATATCATGGCTGCAGGAGAATAGACTGGAGGTTTCTCAACGACTTTCACCGAAGTAATGCATTTGTGAGTATGTGTGTGCGAGAGACATACAGAACAGAAAGAACTGGTGCTGTTTGTATTTTTTCCATTAGAGATTCTCCGGTCACTCTTTCTGCAGGGTTTGTAATGAGGACGCTTTGGCCTCAGACTGCCTTCATGTCACAGTGATCACATTTATGTGATGAACGCACATGAATGATGTCTTTATTTAGCAGCGAGAGAGATGAATCATGTCGAGGAGGGATGGGCAAAAATTTTATCACTATATTATTATTTTTTTCAATAGACCTTGAGAATGAATGTTAACAACTTGTTTGTTCATAATTAAACTCCACAGGTTAAGTTACCTTTTAATTTAGGGCCCCATGAAATTGATTATATTCTGTGTTTTCCATTTGATTTTTTATGGATTCTGTGTTTTATGATTTCATACAAATGTATCATCAAAAATGGTGCGTAATGAAATGATTTAATAAACCTTTATCAATTTAATCAATGCTTTTAAAATTTGTAGAAAATGTAATACAAATGTAGAAGTACATTTTTATGAATGTTTTTATTTTTATATTTTTTATATTTCAATTCAGGTTTTGGTAATTTATTGTTTTTTTATTTATTCTAATTATTAATTAATTAAAAAAATATTTTTTGGTAACATTTTGTTTTACGGTGCCCTTGTTACACGTTACTATAATAATAACAATAAATTATGCATACCTACATACAACTAACCCTAAACTAAACCTCATCCTAACCTTAACCATATACATGTAGTTAATTAATATTACTCAGTACTTAAATGTATAATTACAGTGTATCAAGGACACCGTAAAATAAAGTGTAACCGATTTTGTTTTGTCGTTTTATTAATTATTGTTTAGTTTTAGTTATTTTAGTACATCAAGTTAAACTAAATGAAAATGAAAAATATGTTGCCTTATCAACTAGCTGAAATATTTTATTATATTTTTATATATATACATGTATTCCAAGTAATGAAAATGTTTTTCTCTGGTTTTAGTTAACTGTAATAACACTGGCAAGAACCGAGGAGATCCATGATACCTGGAAAACAAAAAACAAATGTTTGCATAATACACCAAATGTTTCTGAACGAACGGTGCTTTTTGGCAGCATCTACCAGCAGAGGTTAACTAACTATGCAAACCAACCAAACCTTGAGGCTTGGCAGGAACTGGAAGACAGCAATAGTTTGGTTGTTAGCAACTTTCCACCTGTCACACACAATCACATCTGATTGGTGAAAGGCAGGTGGCATTACAGTGGAGTTCGGCCAATCAATTCATATGTAATTAAATTAGTTTGCTCTTTGAAGCGGCTCTTAGCAGACTAAGATTGACTAAAGTCTTGACTAAACACACACGCATAAACACTGAAACAGCGGCGAGGGCTTCAGCGTTTGGCCATTTGATTAAGACAGCTGTAGCTAATTTGCAGCTGGGGCATTTTTGAGTAACGGCCAAAATTAGGATTTTTTTCATGAGGTTTTTTTGTGCTCTGCGAAATAATTATGCGGGCCAAAGAGAAGTAAATCATCTGTGACTGATAACAAATGCCTTGCATTTGCTGAAAGTATTCTTTTCAATAGTGTCCATTAGCAGCATAGGAGCTGCCGTCCGCTTTGAAAGCACGTGTGGTCATTCATTCATTTCATGTTTGTCTGGCCTGAGGTTTGTTGTGTCGGACTTTTCCTTTACAGCCCACTCGGTGTTCCTCTGGCTGGAGGTTGTTTTGGTTTTACACCGGGGAGTCAGAGACAGCAAAGGCTTCTTTTAGATTTCCATAGAGGTGTAATGCTCTCATGCTGATCTCTCATCACTTATTTACCGTCACATCTATTATGGATTGTGATTCGATTGAGAGAGAGGGAGTTCACGTTCTGCTGGCCTTCCATGAACCCGTAAGTAAGTTTGTTGTTGTGAGGAAGAGAACAATGTCTTTTGACAGAGAGCCAATCGTGAAATTTTACAAAACAACTTTTAGAAACTTTAACCCTCCTGTCGTGTTTCGGTCATTTTGACCTAGAGAGGATATTCTTTTTCCAGAAAATGCTAGTTAATGTTATTGCATTGGACTAAAATGTACTAACTTTGCTCACATAGGGTACAACTTCACAAAAAAAGTATATACAGGGTATAACTTCAGCAACAACAAAAAATTAATAATAATAAAAATATTTATCAATATATTATTATGATTATGATTATTTTGTTTTTAATTTTATTTATTGATTTATTTATTGGTGATTCCCCCCAATCAACACCTTGTTACACTTGTGGTGTTCCCGGTCAAAAATGACCGGCGTACAACAAATTGCTTATACATTTCTTGTTATGTTATATTATTACTATCAGAATAGATCTGATTACAATCTTTTATCAACTTGTTTTCTTTCAATTAACACAGGTTTTGCATTTCTTTTTAGAGCTGATTGGTTGTAGGCCTCATTTATGCACCTCAGTTTTTGAGTGAACATTGTCAAAATTATCCACAAATAATGCTTTTTCACTCAAAAACTGAGGTGCATAATAATAATAATAATAATAATAAGCTGAATTTATATAGCGCCTTTCCCAAGCTCAAGGACGCTTCACAATGACAAAAGAAAATAAATAATCATGTCATACATAGATGGACAAGACATTTGCCAAGTCCAGAATGTGCGATTGCAGTTGCATACCACAGTAATAACACAGTATCATAATCACAATCACAAAAAAACAAACAAACATTATAACAGGTAATATTGGTTGAACATATAGGTTTTGAGTTTTAGAGCTGATTGGTTGTAGGCCTCATTTATGCACCTCAGTTTTTGAGTGAACATTGTCAAAATTATCCACAAATAATGCTTTTTCACTCAAAAACTGAGGTGCATAATAATAATAATAATAATAATAAGCTGAATTTATATAGCGCCTTTCCCAAGCTCAAGGACGCTTCACAATGACAAAAGAAAATAAATAATCATGTCATACATAGATGGACAAGACATTTGCCAAGTCCAGAACGTGCGGTTGCAGTTGCATACCACAGTAATAATACAGTATCATAATCACAAAAAAAAAAAAGAGAAAAACATTATAACAGGTAATATTGGTTGAACATATAGGTTTTGAGTTTAGACTTAAATTCGTGGAGTGTGGTTATTGTCCGAAGAGCCAGGGGCGATGTGTTCCAAAGTTTAGGAGCCATAACAGAGAAAGATCTACCTCCCATAGATGATAGGTGAAATCTCGGAACACAAAGAAGTTCACCTCCAGATGATCGAAGTGGACAAGAGGGAATATATGGAGAAAGCAGGTCAGAGAGATAAGTAGGTGCAAGACCATGGAGTAACTTAAAGGTAAGCAGAAGAATTTTATAAATGATGATATGTGCAGACCGTTTAGTGTAAGTTAGCATTCTCACAGCAGAATTTTGAATATATTGCAATCGAGAGATGGAAATCTGGAAAAAAGAGCGTTACAGTAATCAAGGCGAGATGTGATTAATGCATGTACTAGTAATTCAGCATCTTTTGGGCTGATGAAGGAACGGAGTTTGGCAATGCGGCGAAGTTGAAAAAAAAATGCAACTTTGGAGAGCTTACTAATATAAACATCTAGGTTTAGAGAAGAGTCAAGAATGATACCCAAGTTTTTGACTGTGGCAGATGGAATAATTGATGTGGCTTCAAGGTCAAATCTAGGGGCATTTGTTATGTTTTTTTGTTACAGTTGGGGGCCCGACAAGTAAGATATCTGTTGTAATCAAATTCAAACTGAAAGAGTTGGAGCTAAGTCAGGTCTTTAACTCATTGACGCATGGCAATAGAGATGCAGTCTGGTGAATAGAGTCAGGTAGGCAGGAAGTGTATATCTGAATATCATCGGCATAGCAGTGGTACTGTAAACCGTGGCGGCGAATAATTTGTCAGAGGGGCATAATATAAATAATAAATAATAATGGCCCAAGGATTGAGCCCTGTAGCACACCCTGTTTAAAAGGGGTGAGCATAAGCTCAGAGCAATGAAACCTATGATCAATCAGTTCCAAAAAGAAATACAAAACCTAAATAGAAAGATTGAATCCAATATTTGGTGATAATATAGCATAATGATAGATGTATGAGCATTTTTTAAAAGGCTGGTCATTTTGACTGGAAACAGCAAATTACGTGAAGGATTTTCAACATAGCACAAGGGTTCATTTTGAACTAGTTGCATAACTAATCAACATGCAACAGACAGCCTGCAAAACAAAAGCACAACAGATATGTTTCCATCCACTTATTTTTATATGCAATTTGAAATATTGCATAAAAAAGCACTGGATGGAAATGCAATGCGCATAAATTCTAAAAATGTGCATAAAAACTTATGTGTTCAACATTCTTTATGCGATAAGATAACGTGCATAAACTAGATGGAAACACATTTACCAAATAAATTCCTCAATGTTCATTAAAAAGTCATGTGACTTTGTGTGATGGAATGGCATACAGTAACTGGACTAACCAGCAGACCGATCTCATTGCACAGCATCTGAAATGTTGTTTTGGTCATTCTGAAATGCCTGAGCGAAAGTCTGTCATCAAAATAGTTCTGTATAATTACCTCCCATAATTAAGTACCCGTGTTCCCGAACAGCAGGCATTCACTTCAGAAAGCAAGATAACATGACTGTGTTTATTGCGTTTTGTTTGCGATTCTTCTACTGCAGTAAATTACTTTTTTCTTAGTGATCCAATTTTGCGCTTAAGTTAAATTCACAACTTTGGATGGAACCATAGGTATTGAGAGAGAAGACCACAAACAGTCCTGGCTAAGTTTGTTGAATCAGAAGTTGACATGTCGGGCTTCTTAAAACAAACAGATCAGTGTTTTAAGTTACAGTTCTTTGCTCTTGGGCAGGTACCAGATGAGTGAACCACTAATATTTAAAGTAAAGGTCCCAGAAAAACATGTACATTGTTATTTGCAGTGCAAGTGTGGTCGTGAATCAATACACTGAAAAAGAATGTGGTGTAGGATTTACTTATAATTTTCTCGCAGAAATGGTCTCAAATAAGTACTGGCAAGAAATGGCAACTAACACATTGAATTAATCTTGAAATTAAACATGAAAATTAAACATTTAAATAATACTATGGAAGTCAATGTGTCAGACTCTGGTCCGTGTTTTGTGTGCGTTTTGCTGCTCATGTGCCTTCCTTGCCCTTATTTGGTCCTTCCTGTTCCTGTCCTCATTGTGTGTATTCGTCTCCAGCTGTGTTTTGATTAATTAGTTAATTTGCTCCCAGGTGTGTCCCATTGGTGTCTGTATATTTAAAGTGTTCTCAGTTCCTAGTTCTCGGTCTGCTGTTAAGTGTCATTTTGGTTTGCCTGATATCTCCCGTCCTGTGATCCCCAGCATGCCTTCATTTAAACCTTTTTGATTTACTTTATTCCTCGTCTCTTCGCGCATTCCTGCGCTCCCAGTGTGTGTGACAGAACAGCAGACTGTAAACAGTAAGCGGCACTCCTTCTCCCGTGTTTTGTTTTCGTTTTAAATAGTCTTTTGTTTTCGTTGTTTTCCCTGTTTGTTCCCTGCGGCATGAGAACCATTCTGCTGTCAAGCATGCCGGCCGTGCCGTTGTCAAGCTCGCCGGCCGCGGCTCACTTAAGCCCGCCGGCTGCTCCGAAGACAAGCCCGCCGGCAGC
>NW_015542402.1:590691-594940 GCF_001515605.1 Sinocyclocheilus anshuiensis | reverse complement strand
TCCAGTGTCGGCTCCAGCCCCAGAGCTCGCTCCAGTGTCGGCTCCAGCCCCAGTCACGGCCAGGAGTGCCGTTCCTAATTCCAGAGGATCCAGTTCCTTAGTCATGGCCAGGAGTGCCGTTCCTAGTTCCAGAGGATTCCGTTCCTTAGTCACGGCCAGGAGTGCCGTTCCCAGTTCCAGTGGATCCAATTCCCCAGTTTCGGCCAGGAGTGCCGTTCCCAGTTCCAGGGGATCCAGTTCCCCAGTTTCGGCCAGGAGTGCCGTTCCCCAGTTTCAGCCAGGAGTGCCGTTCCCAGTTTCAGTGGATCCAGTTCCTTTGTCATGGCCAGGAGTGCCGTTCCTAGTTCCAGTGGATCCAGATCCCCAGTTCCAGCCAGAAGTGCCTTTGCTGTGACCTCCTGAGTCCCCTGATCCACCATGGTGCCCCGAACTGCCAGATCCGCCATGGTGCCCAGAACTTCCAGATCCGCCATGGCGCCCAGAGCTGCCAGATCCGCCACGGCGCCCCGAATTGCCAGGTCCGCCATGGATGCCGGAACTGGCACCGCCCTGGAGGCCTTCCGTATGGTAACCCTACTCCTAGAGGCCTCCAGAGCGCCCACCCCCATGTCAGACTCTGGTCTGTGTTTTGTGTGCGTTTTGCTCCTCATGTGCCTTCCTTGCCCTTATTTGGTCCTTCTTGTTCCTGTCCTCATTGTGTGTATTTGTCTCCAGCTGTGTTTTGATTAATTAGTTCATTTGCTCCCAGGTGTGTCCCATTGGTGTCTGTGTATTTAAAGTGTTCTCAGTTCCTAGTTCTCGGTCTGCTGTTAAGTTTCATTTTGGTTTGCCTGATGTCTCCCGTCCTGTGATCCCCAGCGTGCCTTCATTAAAACCTTTTTGATTTACTTTATTCCTCATCTCCTCGCTCGTTCCTGCGCTCCCAGTGTGTGTGTGCGTGTGTGTGTGACGCAATGGGGATCAGAAACTGTTTGGTTACCAACATTCTTCAAAGTATCATCTTTTCTGTTCAGCTAGGGATGTAACAATTCACTCAACTTATGATGTGATACAATTACTGATGTCCCGATACAGTTTTCTCAACAAAATGAGATTTAAGACAAATTATAAATGAAAAGGTGTCCTTTTATTATTTCTTAGACAAAATGCTGCACATTTCTTTGTGAAATTGAAACATGTCAAACAACAAAACTACATTGAAATTTTAAAAACAACTCGCAAATCAAATATTTTATATAAACAAAATAAGGCTTTGCCTGTGATCTCTCCATTTAAACTAGAGGCAACCCCAGCATTTTACTCACAATCCAAGCAAAGATGCTGCATACATGTAACATGAGCAGTTTCTGATTTAGATTGTATAATTTCATGTTTGAAGCAAAACCAGAAAGGTCTGGTGGCACTCATGGAACAGTAGATACAGCGTTTCCTTGGTTACCGCTGTAAACAAAGTAGCGCTGCGCTTATAAACACTATTTTAATATTCATTATACAGAGAGAAGATGAAAAGAAAATACCATCTAACGTTTTCTGAAGACAGTCAGTTCCCCTCAGAGACACACTCAGATAAACCCCCACGCTCAACTGTATCACGATTTGTTTAAAATCTGAACCAACTTGAATTGTCACATATTTTTACCGATTTTAAACTGGCTCGGCATGCATCGTTACATCCCTATGTTCAACAGAAGAAAAAAATCATACAGAATCCCTTTAAAAAGCTATTTCTACCTGTTCTTACCCATAAAAATAAGTTTTGTTGGTATAAATTGATGAATATAGGCTGGTTTAGTGGTGTTAAATATATATATATATATATTTTTTTTTTTTTTTTGAATTTGTGAACTTCATTGAAATATTTTCTTATTTTCTGTCCTTTGCATAAATATGTTGGTTTAGAAAGAGAGAAGGAGAAGTGTTTTGTGACACGCTGTAGGTGACTCAGTGCTGCCGGTGTGTTCATCTGAGAGCGCAGTGCCGTCCCCTCATGGCCCCACTGCTGCTAAAACAGACATGAACTCTGGCTGCTTGTCCCTCTGATGCAGCGCTTCAGCTCATTCAACAGCAGCCGCTCCGCCGCAGGAGTCGCGTCTCAGCTGCACTGTACCACTGCCAGCGTGCATCAGCCTCCCGTCTTAAGGGTCAGATTGAAATATTCATCAGGAATACTACACAGAAATAAACGTAAGCCTGGACGACGTCAACCTTCAACTAAAGTCAGTGCTGCACTGGAGAACCGAACCAAAAACCACATCTCCAATTATGCATTGTGTTTAATAACATTCGACGGTGGACGAGGCATTTTGATTATTTCCTATTGTAACATACACTGAAAATGTTTTACTTTGGACCAACTTAATCAGAAAATACATAGACAAAAAAAATTATTCAAAGTAAAAAGATTACTTATTATAAAGAATTTATACCATACTTAATCAGTAGTTTTTGTCATAAGCAAAAATGTTACCTAAAGGGATATTTGATCCAGAAATGAAAATTCAGTCATCATTCCAAACCTGTATGCGTTTCTTTCTTTTGTTGAAACTAAAAAAACACTAAACAACATTTAATTCTAATGTCCACTTAATCTTTAATATTTGCCCACTTCTTTATTATAGAAATGCTACAGCCACTAACATCATTTCTTGAACAAGAACATGTGGACATCAAAGCATGCAAACTCAGAGCGAGGGTTTAAACTTTTATTTTGAAGTCGCGATGAACATTTAGCATATTTAGAAAGATGATGTATCCTCCTGTGTTGGCAAAGGTTTATAAATGATTAACCTTATAAATCTGATAGAATGAAGCACATTGTTCCCAGATGAACATTATAAGCTCAGACTCACAGTATATGCAAAGATGGAGTTTGAGATGGTCTGCACATGTAAATGATGACTGTTTGTGTGGAGCAGCGTTTACTGTGAACGGAGCCGCTCTAAGATGCACATAACCTAAAAGCATCTAAATAAAGTGTATATTAAACCTGCAACACATTATATTTATTTAATTGAAAAGGGCAAAATGCAACTCAGTATGTTTTTTTTTAAATCGAGTACTCAAATTTAATCGAAGAATCGTGACAGCCCTAAAAATAATAGTAATCAGAAATATAAGATTTATTTTAACATCATATATATTCTATCTTCTTTTAATCCAAAATTAATTTGGCATGAATTGAAATGAACTAGCTCTATCATTTGTGTTATCATATCACATATTATGTCATATAAACTGTAAAAAAGTGATAACTTATTTTTTTGTATTTAGGTGGAGTCAGTGATGTTATTTATTTTATTTTTTTTAAACTTAATTTAGCTGTGTTATCATTTTTAGGGTACTGTGTAGATGAAGTGATGGTGAAGCTAGGTGGTTGATTGAACAATTAATTAGTAGTACCAGTAGTAAAGTAGTTAGATGTCAGAGTTTGTAATCTGAGGTTTTAACTGAATGTTTTAATGTGCTCATGAAAACAGACAGAGAGAGATGAGAGATTCTAACTTTAGTCCAGTGGAATAATTCATAGGATATTACTCACTGAATCAGGTGAACAGATCACAGTCTGCAGTGTACATTATTCTCGAGCAGAATAACAAGAAAAAGCCAAGAAGAGCAATATTTTGGCTACACAAACAAATGTTAGCACTTTACAATAAGGCTCAATTGGTTAAAATTAGTTAATGCATTAAGTACCACAAACTAACCATGAAAAATTTTTGCAGCATTTGTTAATCAAGGTTAATTTCAAATCATAAATATACTATTCATTGTTAATTCATGTTCGTTTACAATACATTAACTGTTAATTTATACCACTTAATATGTTAAATTGTATTTGTTCATTTCCACTAACATATACTGACTAAATAAATGCAAAATTATTGTTCATTTCTAGTTCATGATACATGTAACTCACTGAACCTCATTGTAAAGTGTTAACCAACAAATATAAATGTTTAAATGTTTATTGTGTGCCGAAAATGTGCTAGTTTAAAATGTATTAATTACTTAATAAATCCATGTTTTTGAAGGAATCGAGTCAATGATTGAGTGAGTCATTCATAAAGAAGTATTCTCCAGCGTCTCCTCGTTCCTCGTGTGTGTGCACCGTGACAGAACAGCGGACCAAAACAAAAGTAAGCGGCACCCCTTCTCCTCGTTTTCGTTCTTTCCGCCTGTTTGAAAGTTTTTTGTTTCCTGGTTCCCCCCCCCCGCCGCGATGGAAATTGCCGCTTGCGTCACCTCCCTA
>NW_015542402.1:590433-590586 GCF_001515605.1 Sinocyclocheilus anshuiensis | reverse complement strand
GAGGGCTCCTGATCCCCAGTTAAGCCCAGGGAGGGCTCCTGATCCCCAGTTAAGCCCAGGGAGGGCTCCTATTCCTCCGTTAAGCCCAGGGAGGGCTCCAGATCCCTAGTTACGCCCAGGGAGGGCTCCTGTTTCCCCGTTAAGCCCAGGGAG
>NW_015542402.1:558033-590021 GCF_001515605.1 Sinocyclocheilus anshuiensis | reverse complement strand
TCCTGAAAATAAAGTCTTGGTAAAGTATTCTCCAGCGTCTCCTCGTTCCTCGTGTGTGTGCACCGTGACAACAGTCACTTGCTTCATTTCTGAATGAATCAGCCATTTGAACAAAATCAGTTGAAAGAATGACTGAATGACTCACTTATTACGACATATTATAATATATTATAGCAAATTAATAAAATATAATCCATTACAGTTACTGATCTTTTATTTCGATGGGGATCAGCTGAGAGTCAGCTGATGTGAGCTTGACTAACGTGACCTGCCAGAACTAACGCTACGCTTGATTATTGTTATTACTAACAGTTTTCAAATTTGATTGGCTGAGCTAACTTAACAGACTGCACCTTTCCACTGTTTGTTTCACTCTGATCAGCATAAGCATGTGTTGCAATTGTACGTCGAGATGAGGGGAATGAATTCATAGAGTAAAATGCGAACCATCTCTGGCCCTGTCCCAAATGGCACCCTAAACCCTCGCGGTCTTCCTCTGAGTCTGCTCTTTCGTGACGTAATGCTGCTTTGACTGTCGGGTAGAAGTCTCCTGTGGAGCTCGCCCCAGTGCGGGCTCGGCAGAAGTGCGGATCGAGGGCGCATAACGGCCGCAAAGGGGGCGTTCGCGAGCACCCTTCTGAACGCTAAAATGACAAATGGGACACCCCACAGTCTCGTGAACTTAACAGACCGCAAGTGCACATGAAGTGTTCCATTTGGGACAGGGCCTCTGTTACTGCTTGTGAATGGAAGCAGAGTTGTGTGATTTTTGTCAGGTCAGATCGCCTATGTTTTCTCTCTACATGATGACTCATAACTGTGTCTTTTATATTAGTAAATTCAAGAATTTCAATGAATTGTGCATCAGCCACATCAGAGAGTCATGGGACGGTGTGACAACTCCCCGAGAAGTGGGTCATGGGAGCTGCTGAAAAGATAGCAAAATTGCTTTGCTACAATTTAATAGCATATGTATTTCCCAATGGTGCAAAAAAGAGAGGACAATTATGAACAACCAAACCAACCAAGCCACAAAACTGTTTTCCCTCGGTGGTCTGTCAGAAGATAGCACTGCTTCAAAACATGCACCGCCAAACCTTCTGTGCTCAAGCATCAGGAACAAGAGCTCGCCATCTTTTGATGAATTACATCTGCCGTACACACACACATTTCATATTCACACATATTTCTGTTAGTGCAGAATGCAGCGTTAATAACAGAAAAGTGAATGGCTGTGTAAGTGTAAGCTGTAATCCATATTTGTTGGTGTGTTCAGTGATGTAAATGCATCATGCAATGATTCACTAACAAATTCTTTTCATGATTCATTTTCACTCACGTTACTGATTTGAATCAGTAAATCACATATTAATGCTTTATTCTGCATGAGCATGGCATGCAGGAAACATGCAACAGATATAGCGAGAACACCGTTTTTGTGTATAAAATAAATTATTTTGCCTTTGTTTTTGTGCAGAATAAAAAGAAAAAGACAAGAAGTGCAATATTTTGGCTGCACAAACAAATGTTAGCACTTTATAGTAAGGCTCAATTGGTTAACATTAGTTAATGTATTAGGTACCACAAACTAACAATTAACACTTTTACAGCATTTGTTAATCAAGGTTAATTTCAATTTAGAAATATACTATTCTTTGCTAAATCATGTTTATTCATACATTAACTGTTAATTTATACCACTTAAAATGTATTTGAAGTATTCATTTTCACTAATAAATACTGACTTAGATTAATAAATGCTGTAAAATGATTGTTCATTTCTAGTTCATGAGACCTTTAACTAATTACTAATGCTATTAACTAATTAAACCTTATTGTAAAGTGTTAACCAACTAATTTAAATGTATAGATGTTACATTGTGTGCAGAAAATGACTTTTTTTCCCCCATTACATTTGCATAAAAATAATATATTTATTAGAGGTCGACCAATATTGGATTTTGTTGATAATGATATTTAATATGGAAATTGGTGCTGATGAATCAGTAAAATCAATGTATCTTGTAATAAATATCATTATCAACCATTATTATATACCAATATAATATTATATACAATTATTATACGTATATTGTGATAGAAAATTTTGTCGCCCACTCCTACCAGAATGTAAAAAAATCATTGATTTAACATGACATGGCTTTGCTGGCCTACATCCCACAGGTGCCCATCCTCCACCAGAATCAGGTTATGCATTAATATCTTCTGTGTTTATAAGATCAGACACTAAAACAAACTTCAGGCCAATTTATAGTTTGCTGAAGTCTGTAAAAAGAAGTGCAGTGCTGTTAATTTCTGTGCGAGAGAGTGAAAGGCTGGGACACAGCTGGACTTGTTTACAGAACAACAAACCTCCACCGGTCCTTCACACGCATGACCCGCCGCACATGGAAGAAGCATTTCTCATCAAGTGCATGGGCTTTCAAAGCACCGCGGGGGGAAAAAGAAAATGTACATAGTGTCGTTCCTTATCTGTAGCAGCATAACTGTCTTATAACGATTCTGTGATTAATATAATGAAAATCAATTATATTCTCTTCAACTCTCTTCTATCCAGAGATGAGCCACCCCCTCAAAATCTGTTCTCTGTCTGCGGAGGTTATTTATTTAGAGTTATAATTATAGGAAGCTGTCGTACCTTCTGGGCTTCTGTACTCTGTCTCCACGTATTTTTAGTAACGGTGCAGGAATGGAAACGCTATCACTAGAGGAATTCTGTAACATAGTTATTACAGGAGCACAGAGAATAATGAGAAAAGATATGCTAGGGATCACGGTACCTATGAACCACTGTCCGCTGTTATTAATTATTGTGAGTTCTCTCTTAAGCGCTTGGGGAAATGTCATTTACGAGGGACTGTGCCAACATTAATGTGCACAGACAGTATATGGAGCACAAAATGGGCGCCTCATTAACATATGTGGAAAATAATGGCTTTAATAACATTAACAAGTGCTGATGCCAGCTTTTACTGCCATTCTAAACACGTCAACAGAAATCCAGTAACATGTTGTTGTTTTTTTTCTTTGTGCCTGGTTCCAGCCCTGTGCTTTCCACATGACCTTCTCTTTGCACATTTTGATAAAAAAAATAAAAATAAATAATAATAACAATTGTTATTATATTTTTCAAAAAGACTAGCGACTGGCTCTTAAGTGATTCAAATATTTAATTAATTACATGGTGTGTCAATTAATTAATCAAATTAATCACACTTCAATTTGGGCTGAGAAAATAAAATAAAGTCATTATTGTGTTAAATGAGAAAATCATTGAATAGACGTTACAAAAAAAAAGAATATTTTGATTCAACAGAATTTATTACACAAACTGAGATTCATGGGTTTTAAAGGGGCATTAATGTTTCAATTAATATTGAAAAAGTTTTTTTTTTTAAATAAAATTATGCACTAAATATGAAACTAAAACCACCAGTAGGTGGCGGAGAGTCACTCCCTTAATGCGTGAGTCATTCATTCATTCATTCATTCATTCATTCAGGTGATTCATTCAAACAGCTGATTCATTCAGAAACAAAGCAGATGACTGTCTTAATGAATGAGTCACTGAATCATTGGCTGTGTTGCTCAGAGACTCAGAAATGTTCTGCTGTGGCTTTGATTGAAACTATTTTCATTTGTGAAATTGAGCAAAAACAGACAATATTTTGTCTAAAATGTAACACAATATTAACTTGTTGTTCATTGAACTATTGTATAAAATCAATATCACATTTGCAGTTGTGCAGATATTCAGGAAAAAAAAAAAACAGCACTCTTGCTCATGTTATATTGCTAAACTATATCATATATGATATAAATATAAGACCCAAACCCACACAGGATCAATTTCTACCCTCATATCTTGAATATTAGAGCATATAACCACATTCTCACAGGCTCCATCACCAGAGGTGGACTTACCCATTAGGCAAAGGTAGGCGACCGCCTTGGGCCCCCAAAAGCCAAGGACCCCCTAAAATGCTTTTCATCTACGAGATGTGCATTAAGCGCTGACATGAGAATGGTTGCTTTTTACAATGTTTATCACCACGACAACCGGCTGCGTGTCCGAGTTGAACACACTTCTGAAGCTTTAATTAAATATTGAGCAAAAGTGCATATTATATGTTTATTGTTTTAAATGCCGCGTACTCATTTATAAGGACCCAAGTAGAGGACACATATGCAGTTACTTGTTTGGTTGAAATAATCCTTAGGTGTGTAAATGTATAATTTCCATTTAATTATTATTTTTTTCATTTTCATTTAAATTTGTGGTTAAAATAACTAAAATAAGTGTATTTTAAAGTTTAGAATTAGACAGCCTTTGGCACACAGTCGTACGCTGGTAACTCATCAGTGGACTTTCCTCCTCAATATAGGCTATATTTTTCTCATTCTCACTAATTAAAGTTTTTATATGAATGAATCTCTGAAGGGTACCGACTGTCTTCAGAAATGTTTCGGTGACATTTTCATTTTATCTGATAAAGTAGCATTTATGAGCAGCTTTGTTTACAGCCGTTACTGGAGAAACCGCTGTATTTCTGATGTTCCAAAAGCACCTCCTGCTGGCAGAGAATGAATGTGCATTTTCAATAATCCCGTCTGCAGTTTTTTGTTCAGACCAATGCGGAAATCCACCCACATAACCCCGTTTTAAATTAATATCATAATTTATGCTTCCGACTCGTCTCTTTTCTTAAAAAAATGTTTAAAGGCTCAATTGTGAGGTTTATCATTTTATAATTTATTTTGTTTTTGTGAAAACTGAAAATCAGTGGCTATTTCTTGGTCTACAGCATGAAAGAAAGCCATTATAACATTATAACTTGTACATGAAAAATCTAGAAACATTAGACACAACTGTGGGGCACCATTGTGCAGCAGCAAGCATCACAACAAAAAAGGAACCTCAAGGCTGATCTAGGTAAATGTGTGCAAATATATAGGGCCCGATTCCTATATTTTGCCTGGGGCCCCCAAATCACTAAATCCGCCTCTGTTCATCACGCAGTCAGTCAGATGTCCTTCATCATGTTCATCAGCAACTGCATCAATGTGAGATGATGCACAGATCTGGGCAGCTGCGTTAAATGTGTTAATCATTCTAATGCATCATTTTTCCATTAATAATTGCCCTGTATCATATATGATATAAATATAAGACCCAAACCCACACAGGATCAATTTCTACCCTCATATCTTGAATATTAGAGCATATAACCACATTCTCACAGGCTCCATCACCAGAGGTGGACTTACCCATTAGGCAAAGGTAGGCGACCGCCTTGGGCCCCCAAAAGCCAAGGACCCCCTAAAATGCTTTTCATCTACGAGATGTGCATTAAGCGCTGACATGAGAATGGTTGCTTTTTACAATGTTTATCACCACGACAACCGGCTGCGTGTCCGAGTTGAACACACTTTAATTAAATAAATTAAATATTGAGCAAAAGTGCATATTATATGTTTATTGTTTTAAATGCCGCGTACTCAACCCAAGTAGCCAAGTAGAGGACGCATACACGGCTACTTTTTTGATTGATATAAACCTTAGGTGTGTAAATGTATAATTTCATTTTCATTGTTTTTTTCAGTTTCATTTAAATTTGTAATTAAAATAACTATAAATAACTGTATTTTAAAGTTTAGAATTAGACAGCCTTTGGAGAGTGTATAAGCCCAGGCACATAGGCTTACGCTGGTAACTCATCAGTAGACTTTAATATAGGCTATATTTTTCTCATTATTAAAGTTTAAAGTTTTTATATGAATGAATCTCTGAAGGGTACCGACTGTCTTCAGAAATGTTTCGGTTCATTTTATATTTTATCTGATAAAGTAGCGTTCATGAGCAGCGCTTCCTGCTGGCAGAGAATGAATGTGCATTTTCAATAATCCCGTCTGCAGTTTTTTGTTCAGACCAATGCGGAAATCCACCCACATAACCCCGTTTTAAATTAATATCATAATTTATGCTTCCGACTCGTCTCTTTTCTTAAAAAAATGTTTAAAGGCTCAATTGTGAGGTTTATCATTTTATAATTTATTTTGTTTTTGTGAAAACTGAAAATCAGTGGCTATTTCTTGGTCTACAGCATGAAAGAAAGCCATTATAACATTATAACTTGTACATGAAAAATCTAGAAACATTAGACACAACTGTGGGGCACCATTGTGCAGCAGCAAGCATCACAACAAAAAAGGAACCTCAAGGCTGATCTAGGTAAATGTGTGCAAATATATAGGGCCCGATTCCTATATTTTGCCTGGGGCCCCCAAATCACTAAATCCGCCTCTGTTCATCACGCAGTCAGTCAGATGTCCTTCATCATGTTCATCAGCAACTGCATCAATGTGAGATGATGCACAGATCTGGGCAGCTGCGTTAAATGTGTTAATCATTCTAATGCATCATTTTTCCATTAATAATTGCCCTAAATTAACATGCTAAATTAACTGTCACGTTGCACACACACAATGGGGAACACCTGGGACAAATTAAACATGGGAAAGGAACACCTGGGGAGCAAGACACAGACAAAACATGGAACAGAGTCTGACATTAACAGCCCTAATAAAAAAAATGTATATAGTTATGTATATTCTTTGGTTTATTGTGCCAGTTTGAAATATACATTTTAGATTTCCAAACATTCCTTTTTTATGAATATCAATAAACCGATGAGATTTTTAAATGGTCTTTGAGTCTGTCTTACATCAACTGAGACTAAAGCTGAAATCCGTAGAGCAGCGTGTCGCCTTCTCTAAGATGCTGGAATGACCTTAGTAATTGTGTTCAAGTGTACGTATTTACTGTAGGAAAAAGATGTTTCAAAAGCAAAGGGTGATCACACTTATTGATTTGATTGTAGTAGAAGTTAATTAAAATAAAAAATAAAAAAAAACTCACATGCTTAATTTATGTGCTTTTTTTAATTATTGCCTAACGATATTTAAAGTAGTCTGCAGGTTTCCAAGCATCTTGAAAAAGTAGCAATTCATAAATTCTTATAATTAGTTATGACTGTTTATCTTGTGTATCATTTTTTATAGAGTATAATAAGCCCTCTTATCAGGATTTTCATGAGCGACAAACAGCAATAAGCGGAGCTCAGTGTAATGCAAATGAGCAGCAAAGCCATGCAGTGACTACCAGAAAGAAAAAAAAAAAGAACATAATACTCTAATTTGTTACAGGCAAATATAATATTTTTCTTAAATTTTATTTAATTTTTCTCAAAATTGTGGTTTGGTTAACATCAAAAATATTTATTTTCCCAAAGACAAAAACATTTATATTATACACACACACACACACACACACACACACACACACACACACACACACACACAATACTATTTAAACAAAATTATATCTCTTTCAGAATGTAATAGATTTTATAGAATGACAATTAGATTCCCAATAACTAAAAACAGGAATTTCAGCCTGTCTGCCTTATGTTAAATAAAATATTTCAGTATTTCAGTAATTCCTGGTAATTAACTATATACTTCATACGTTGTTCTGTTTGTTGAATTATATAGTAACAAATAACACAGCTTGTGCAATGCAAATATCCTATTCTTGTTTTTGAGTATAAGTTTGCTTGATTTTACTCTCGTTTGCTAAATTAGTTTCCTAATATTAGTGAGTTCGAGCAAATACTATCGTAAGGTAAACTGCATTTTTTTATCTCTATGATTTGTGGTGAATTGATTAGTTTTCCTGAAAATAGGAGGCATTTACCATTTGCAAACATGATGCCATGTGGTGCGTCTGAATGTTTTAGTGAAATAATTGATCTCTGAGGTTCACTTGGTTAAATTCCTTTGCATATATAACTTGATATTGATAAATGACTCATATCGACATGATTAATAGTCAGCAAATCATTACTGGAGCTGCAGGCCTGCAGTCTTTAATATCTGCAGTATGATATTAATATTATGGAAAGGAAACACATCATCGTGAGCTCATACCCGGGTCAGAGGTGCTACGAGAAGGTGCCTTTGGTCTCGGGCTGCGTGGGACGCGTGATTTGCGGGTCGTTTTGCTGCTAGATAGAGGAGCTGCTGCGTCAGCTCTGCTGCAGATGAATTGATATTAAGCGACCAGCCAGTTTACAAGGACACATAAATAACCATGCAGAAAATATAATCAAACGTCTACAGTCGCTGAGGTTAAAAGCAGAGTGAATTATTAAGTCTGTTCTGTTTATCAAATATAATATCCAGCATATAGTTTGTGTTTGAGCACATATAATAAAGACCAAGCAAGTTTTGTGCTTCAATAAAACAGGAGTGAAGTAAACAAAATATACAGATGATTCTTCCACTATAGCCACTGTTGTGTCCTTGGGATTGATTTATATTAAAATGTATTTAAACCTTTTTGTTATATGAAGTTTGCTTTATCACAGAGTATTTGTTTTCGGTAAGAGTTACTTCATTTAAGAGTAGACATGTCAAGCTTTCTATAGATATATTTCTCATGTCTGTATGTAAAGTATTCGCTGAATGTCAGTTCATTTTAGTGACGCGTTTCTAAAAGCAGTTCATGGAGACAGTGAAACTGTTCCCTGCTGGTGGAATGACCTGCCCAACTCAATCCGAGCATCAGAGTCTTGAGCCATCTTCAAGAAACGTCTAAAGACACGTATCTTCCATCTACACTTGACCCTCTCTATTCTGTTTCTATTCTATCTACTTGTTTACTTTTTAATTATTACAAAAATAATAATAACTTGTCCCTCTAACACTGACTCTATGTGTTCTATCTCTTTTCTGTCTACTTTATATTATTTTTATTTATTAAAAAAAAACAAACAAACAAAAAAAACCTTGCTCTGTGTACAACGTTAGACTAACCGCGACTTGACACAACACTTATATATTGTTGCCCTTTTGTTGGTTTGATTGCTTCTATTACTCTCATTTGTAAGTTGCTTTGGATAAAATCATCTGCTAAATGATTAAATGTAAGTATAAATGTAAATATTTTTGCCATTTTTAGTAGTTTTTATGTCTATATGGCTTTTATTATTTTTTTTATTTCAGTTTTAGTTATTTTAGTACAAGTTAAACTAAATTAAAAATGATAAACTTTGCCTTGTCAACTAACTGAAATAAAACTTGTATTATTATTATTATTTGATTTCCGTTATATTATAAGTAACACATTTTTTTTAAATGTTTTTTTAGCTTTAGTTTTAGATAACTATAGTAACCCTGTTGTATTTCTTTATGTCTGTGTATATATATATATATATATATATATATATATATATCTTCAATAATTCCTTAGGATAAATAAAAGCAAGATGCATTCAATTTGTATTCCCTGGGAATCAAACCGGTGACCTTATAGCTAGTGCCATGCTCTACTGTTTGACCTGCAGGTTGTCATACAGCTATGAAATAAATGTGGACAGCAGCTCAGATCATATGATCTTGGGAGGGTTTGATGAGAAATGTTTGAGATCATATGGAGATCGCAGAGAGTTTGAGACATTATTGAAGTCTGTTGTGAAACTCTAGAGGAGACACACGTGAGCTGCCTTCTGTCTACATGTGCAGTTATCTTCTAACTTTCGTGTCTATCTGTTACAAATAAAAGTGGACAGATTTCTTTGGCCATTGAGTTGCATTTTGTATTGGCGTATTTCTGCATCCTGAAAAAAATAAATGAATAAAAAAAAAAAAACTCTTTAACTCTTTCCCTGGCAGCATTTTTTTTAAAGTTGCCAGCCACCACTGGCATTTTTTTCACAAAATTTCATGGCCCCCAGAATATTTTGTTGTCTGAAAATCTGAAAATGTAATATGTGACCCTGGAGCACAAACCAGTCTTATGTCGCTGGGGTATATTTGTAGCAATAGCCAAAAATACATTGTATGGGTTAAAATTATCAATTTTTATTTTATGCCAAAAATCATTAGGATATTAAGTAAAGATCATGTTCCATGAAGATATTTTGTAAATTTCTTACCGTAAATATATCAAAACTTAATTTTTCATTAGTAATATGCATTGCTAAGAACTTAATTTGGATAACTTTAAAGATGATTTTCTCAATATTTAGATTTTTTTGCACCCTCAGATTCCAGATTTTCAAATAGTTGTATCTCGACCAAATATTGTCCTATCCTAACAAACCATACATCAATGGAAAGCTTATTTATTCAGCTTTCAGATGATGTATAAATCTCAATTTCGAAAAATGAACCCTTATGACTGGTTTTGTGGTCCAGGGTCACATATGTCAAAAGAAAGAACAGAGCCTCTGCTTTTAAACAAAACAAACTCTTTTATTCTAGCTTCATGCATTCTTTTTTTTATCAACACTTGAATGTGGGAGTTTTATTTTATATGCTGTTTAATGCTTGATGATCGTGTTATTTTACATATATAAGAGTTAAAAGAGTTAAAAGCACATCTTGAGACCCGTTCTGTTCATTGCTTGCACTCTGTCTTGCTGTTAACTAGTCTTTCACCGAAGTAACTACTCACTTCAGTGCAGGGCCGGATTTGCGGTGCCTATGCGTAACACACACGCGGAGACACGACCAGAAACTTGTTGTCAGCGCTGCCCCGCGAATTTATCAATAAAATAGTTTCGCAGCTGAAAAGCTACATGACTTTTCTCAGTAGCGAGGTTCTTGAAGCAGTTTAACTTAAAGATTCACTATTAGTAGATGCTGCGGCTAAACACTGCTGAGAGACGCACAGACGCAGGTATTCACACGCGCTTAATTTCTCTCTCTCTCTCTCTCTCTCTCTCTCTCTCTAAGTGCGTTAGACTGCATTAATAACTGAATTAGCCTGCATATCAATGGCTCAAGCCTCTGTTATTAGCTCTAAAATTACGTTGTGGAATTTGCAATGGAAGGGTTATGTAAAATACGTAAAAAATTAGTTCAACACACACGAGATTTCAGGACAGAAACATGACAAATGTCTTGAAATAAATCATCTTAACAATGTCTTGATGTGTGGTTGTGACTCCAGGCCGTTAAAATTATTAGAGCGATAATGCACTCCTGAAGTTGTTATGTGACCACAACGCTGCACCTATTAATGGAATGGTTTTTCTCAGTTCTCAAACTACATTTGATTTTTATTGATTGAACGCAAGCGCTTATTGTAACGGCTTCTACTGATTAAGAAATATTTTTGTTTGCTTGGGTGGTAGCTAATGTTAGGCCTATTACATTAATAGGGAAGGGGGGCCCAAAAATTTGTTTTGCCTATGTCATGAAAAGAGGTAAATTCGGCCCTGCTTCAGTGTATTTGTCTTTGATTCATTCCTCTACACCTGCGATTCATGACACAGCTGCTGTAAACCGCACTACAAACTGTACCAGCCGCACGCTGCTAACAGATGGAGCGGCAATCTGAAGATCAATAAAGTGTTATCAGGCAGCCCAGTAAGTCAAGCACTGCGGTATTGGCTAGATGGAGCTGGCTTTGAGTTTGTGTGTTTACATCTGAAATCTTTAGAATGCTCAACCTGTCAAACACACACACACACACACACACTCACTCCGCTTCAGTCACGGTCCTTGAATTTGTAGCTCATCACTCTTTCTGACATTCACTTTGACCTTGCTTCATTTGGAAGTCATATTTTATCCGGGACATTTAGTAGAAAGAACTTGTTGGAAGTATGATCATTGTCGGCTCTGAGAAATGCTTCTTACCTTCTGAGACTCGAAGCATCAAGACATTATAAATCTGTCTGTCTGTTTGAAGACCTGATAGATGAACATGAGACACAAAATATGTAACCGTTACGTAGGGCTGGAAAAAAAAAATTCATAACACTTAAAGCCTTTATGTATAATGCATTATAAAAGTAGTTGTAATGCATCAATTATGCCTAGTAATGCACCTTATAATGCTTTGTATGATGTCATGAATAATTGTAACCACAGTTATGACACGTTCTAATACTCATCTATTCATATATACCTTTAGAAAGTATAATGCATTAAAACATGGCAAACAAACCTTCAATATTATAATGCATTTTAACTTACAATTACAATTATTTATGAAAAGATATAATGCATGTACATTATGAATACCTTGAATAAGTAAAGTGTTATCAATTTTTTTTGGTAACACTTTACAATAAGGTTCCATTAGTTAATGTAATGTATTAACTAGCTCAACTTGCGTCTCATAACCTTGTGTTTTATTCAAAACCGTGATTCCTCGTTTAAAATTTAATAAATAAATAAAATTGTGACAAAACATTACATTCAAGTGAATCATTAAATTCAGAAAAATCGCCCAGCCCTATAATGTTTCGTTTTGCTGAATTGGTGCTATGTTTGCTTGCGCTTCACTGAGCGTTAGGTTTAGGAATGGAGCTTAATGTTAATGCTTACATTTCTATACAAATTGCTTTTATTTTTCCAGTGAGCCTATTTTGCGTATTTTGTAATATTTGTGTGATTTTATTTCTGTTCTCTTTTAATCATATATATATTTTTATTTTTATTTTTTTGAGGAGAAAACACACTGAGTTCATTGTCACAAGCAGTGCTGTAAAAAAAATAATTGCACATTTTTCTGCAATTAATTGTGATTAATCAGATATTAAAATAATATGTTTATAGTGTCATAATTTGACATTGAATCTTCAAATAAATGTAGAAACAACATAAATATGGTATATATATATATATATATATATATATATAATAGCATGTTTCTACTAAGTAGCATATTATTATTGATGAAACAAATACTGCGACTGATGTCTCTATTAAATGCATTTTCCCTCAATTTTAGCTATTAATTCAGCATTAATAACATTAATAACAGTGTAATTGAAATCCATTATTCTTAACATTTAATAGTCTTTGAAAAATATAAGAACTTTTAATTTCAGCGAGCAGAGCAGTGAGTGATTTCTCTTTTTCTTTTGTTCTTTGATTTCCATCAATGAGAGACTGCAGCAGGTTTAATTTTAAAAGCAGCGCTGTCTCTTTAAAACCTGACGCACGTGACACGGATTAGACATCTTTTTTTAACTCATTTAAAACTACGTTTATGAGGTCATTCACCAAAAACGGCATTTTGTCATAATTCTGTGTATTTTTGTCCATTGAAGTGCAAAAGAGAACTCAATGCGCTACTGGCTCGCTGTCTGAAGCGGCTTCCTGTGCGTGTTCACGTTTCGGATGCCTGTGTTCACAGAGAGCTGATCACATAACTCTTTTGCGTCTTATCATACTTGATAGCATGTTCATAGTCTACTGTAACGTTAGCCAAAGGATACCAGGGTAAAAAATGGATGTTGCATTGTCTTAAATATTTTGTTAAATATTGTTCATGTTAAAAAATGAAACACACAATTAACATGTTAATTTTGACAGCCCTAGTCACACCGCATCGGCCAAACATTCACATTCGCATGCTAAAGTGTTTCAGATCTGAGAATAAGACTTTCTGCATGTGTGGCCAGTTGAAATGAAGAGCTGAGCGTGCTCTGTTTGAGATTCTTCTGTTATCTTTGAGTGGCTGAAGAATTATTTGAGGAAACATCTCAAAAACATGAACGATCTTGTACTTTTAACAGAGAAGCACGCTTGTTGATAACAGAATTAAAGCAGCACATGCTGGGAGTGCCGCTGCATTGATATTCAGATATCTCCTGTGCTGTCAACACCATTTTGCTGTGGCTGGTCTCAGAGAGAGATTCAACCATGACACGCTCATCTGCTTTACAATAAATCCAATATCCCTGAAGACTAGATGACGAGAATAATCAGTTTTCTTTATTTATTTGTCACAGTGTCTTTGAGAGGGCCGTGTCATGTAACCAGAATATCCACACCACACCCACAAATGTCATTTATACCTCAAAGCACAGATGGGATGAAGCCGATGTTAACACAGATATTTAATGGTGTTTGAAAGGCAAGCATCACTGTTACTATTGCGCAAACGATTGAACGATAATGCTAAGGACATGTGGTGTTTCAAAGCAAGCAGCTGTGTCTTATTTACCTATTCACCCAAAAAACAGACATAGCACTGCACCTTGAGTATTCAAATCAAGTAATTTCTATGCAAACATGCTTTCTTTAAATGTAGATCAAGCTCATTACAGTTTAAAATGTATTCACAGAACTCAAAAGTAACAGAACATTTATCTGAAAGGCATGTTGGTGTGCACTTTCTAGTGATCATGACAGCAGTAAAGCAGCCGATGGTGATCAGATGATGGAGAAGAAAAGCGTTGCGTTATTCAGGTGTCGGTGCAACAGCATAGATTTTGAGAGTTTACACCATCACCTGATCTGCGTATTTCATTTAGTGAATCAGGCGCTAAACAAACGCAAGTAATTGTGCATGCAAGTAATTACTGAACTTTACAAATAACTATTACAAATAATTACTTAAACAATCAGACGCACATTTTCCTCTCCTGTGACCCATTAAGAAAAAAATCTCATTAATAAGTCAATTGATAATTAAGGTGACTGTGTGCTTCTTTGATGACAGAATTAATGGTTTGAATTGAATTTTTTAATAAAAAAAATAATAAAAATCAGAATTTCAGTTTACATATTGATTTTATGGGCCCTATCATACACCCGGCTCAAAGCGGCGCAAGGCACAGCGCAAGTGTTTTTGCTAGTTTCAGCCCGACGCAGTTCTCATTTTCCCGTCTTGCGCCGCGTTGTTTAAATAGCAAATGCATTTGCGCCCATTTGTGCGCCCATGGGCGTGCTGGTCTAAAAAAGAGGTGTGTTCAGGCGCATTGTTGGCGCGTTGCTATTTTGAGGAACTGAAAATAGACTGCGCCATTGATCAACTCAAACCTGGTCTAAAATCTGGTGCAATATTTTTTCTTTGTTATTTAAAGAGCGCGTTAGTAATATGCGCCTAAAGGCAGGTGCACAACACGCGTACACTTTGCTTATTACACACACAGGGACGCGCAGCAGCACACAAACATTTAAAAAAATGAAAAATTACATTCCGCCATGTAAATAGCGAACCCGCCATGGCTTTTAAAGGGGATGGGAGATGAGACTCTGATTGGTTTATTGCACGTTACGCCCAAAAAACACCCATTACTCATTAAGAGAACAGGGACAACCCATCTAGACCATGCACCCGGGCGCGCCGACCGTTTTCCCATCGTTAAACTAGCAAAAGTAGATTCGGACACAGCCTGAGTGCACCTGTGCCGTGCGCTTTAGATCATGCACTTAGATCATTAAAATAGGGCCCTATGTGTGTATTTCTAGCATTTTAATTTAGATTACAGTTTATTTTATTATTTTTTCCCCTTAAATAATGTTTGGTAACACTTTAGTTTAGGGACCAATTCTCACTATTAACTAGTTGCCTATTAGCATGACTATTATTAACACAATGGTTGTTTATTAGTGCTTATAAAGCATTTATTCTACATGACCATATTCTACATCCCTAACACCTAAATTTATCAACTGCCTTACTAACTATTATGAGCAAATTATGAGTTTACTGAGGCAAAAGTCATTTAATGGTTTGTTAATAGCGGGAACTGATCCTTAAATTGTGACCAATTGTTTCAGCAAAGATGCATTAAATTCATCAAAAGTGACAGTAAAGACATCTATTTCAAATAAATGTTGTTCTTTTAAACTTTCTACTCAACAAATTAGTAACTAGTTGCTTATTACAATGTTTTGGGGCAAGCATTGTGAGCTTTTGTTTACAGTAGCAAGTTGAAATGCCAACTGTTTTGTTTGACGGCAACATGGCAGAGGAGGCATTCTGCGCTGTGCTCTTTAAAAAACCATTCCTGAGCTCTGCATCTTGCGTTTTTAAACACAAAGACACATTCTGTGTGAACGGCCCCTTATTCTGCATGAGCATATTTTAGATCCCTTAACCCTACCCCATACCAAAACTTAACAAATACCTTACTAACAACACTGTAAATTCCAATTAGTAAACCTTACTTAAAAAAAGCATGCAAACCGATTGCCTTGAAAAAACCAAGTAAAGTGAAGTAAGAATAATTTGTAATAACAAAGGTTTATTTAGTGTTGTAAACTTACACGCAAGTTCTGGTAACTCAGAATCACTATTTTCAACAACTAAATATAATAAGTACAATATACTATGTGCGTATTTCAAACAACTCTTTTATTTAAGTTGAGCCAACTCATGTAACATTTCCTGCAACTTGGAATTTCTAAGTGGTATTTACTTAAACAGCAATCTGATTTACTTGCTAGAAGCATGCAAACCGATTGCCTTAAAAAAACCAAGTAAGCGTTAATCCACTAACTTAAGTGCTTCAAACATCCATTACAAATTACTGACTGTCCAGTGGTACAAATGCAAGCAGTCTCAGCAAATTCGGCGCACAAATAAAAAAAAACGTTGCTTGTTGCGCATGCTCTCTAACCTTCCGTACTTCTTCTTCTGTTGTTTTGTTGCACATTAGCAACACATTAGCGCTACTTGAATATTTTAAGTAAGAGTTACTCATTGCAGCAAGTAAGTTGTTTTATTCGCCTTAAAATTAGCTGTTACTTAATAAAACCAAGTATAACAACTAAGTAAAGATAACTAATTATATCTAAGTAAGGTAAACTATTGGATTTTACAGTGAATTAATAAGCAGCAAATTAGGAGTTTATTGAGGGAAAGGCCATTATTAATAGTTAGTGATCCCCAAACTAAAGTGTGACCGAACCTCTCAGTAAACAGTTCTGAAAAGAAGCATTTTTTCTTAGTGTGAGGACATTTTAATAATATAAAGAACCTTTAGTGCAGTGGAAAGATTTCATGGATTCTTCATGTTTACCTCACAGAATATTCAGGGGGGGGTGACATTTCGTCATTTGAGAAACTTGACAAGCCGACATCTTTCTGGCAGAACTTTACAATGCATTTGCCCTGGAGGTTGGAGGGTGGTCTGTGGTTAATGTCAGAAAGGAAGTTGTTCATATGGTGTGAGCTTTCAGGGATTACACCACTGTTGCTCTTGTCTACGTGACTCCCTGTGAAAGAAATCAATTAGTCACATTTACTTGATGACAATGGGATCAGATCCAGAGCAATCCACGGCCGATGAACAATGCTCGCAAACATTCCCTTTGTGATTCCCTGGGTGATTCCTATGAAATGTTTGAGCATCTGTCATCCAGGCCTGGAGAGATTGCTGACGGACCAGCAATGGCTTGCCGCTTCTTAACAGTCCCAAGAATGGTCGTGATAAACAAACGCATTAGCTCGTCTGCTGAACGGCTTGGCAGAGTTTGACAGCCTTTAAGAATCATGTATCACCATTGTCTCGCTGCCCACACTGAATGGATTACAACTCAACTCTTTAGCTCCTTAAGTAAATCAGAGCGGAGTTCAGTTGGGAATTGTCAGCGAGTGCATGCCATGATTGCAAAGAGGACGACATCTCTGCAGAATTGCTAATAGTGCTGTAAAAGGAGCATTTGTGTTTTGGACCAGATTGTTCAACTTGGGGCAGAGAAAGAGCTAGGAAAGGCAAGAGATGGTCGGACAGCAGGCGTCCCAAGAAGAGCAAATCATTTTCACAGAAGCAGAGCTCAGCTAAGCACCTAATCTTCAATGCTCAGGGAATACAAATGATCCGGTAATTGTCTGCAACCTTGACACGGAGGAAGAAGGTCAAGATGTTGGGCCGGGTGTTCGTGTCTGCCGTTGCTTTATGGATGTGCGGTAAATAATTAGTAAACCAACTGACACAGGCTGCGATCTTAAGGGGAGGCACGTATTTTTTTGCCCTGTTGATCAGATTTTATTATTACTGTTAGCCATACTCATTGAAAACCCATAACACGGAGAATTAAAGGTCAGTGTGTGTTATTGTGCAGAAATCAAAAAGCACCACTGTGTATGTGTTTTTCTTAAAATAAAGTTAACTTTGGCTGCATGTGATGTTACTTATCAGAGCTGTTGAAATTCACACCTGAGTCCATTCAGCATACTTCTGAATACCAAATAATTCCAGTTAAACAAAACGCAATGCATGGATGAAGCCCATTTGCATTCTAAGTGTACAAAATGTTTGACGGAGGAAATAAACCAAATCTCCTCCTTAAATTTTCTGATGCCATTTAAGACTCCATGTAATCACACTAAATTGAATTGAGTCTTTCAATTGCCCTCCTTATGATTTTAACACTGCATGTACTAGGAATGCCACAGTCAGGGGCAGACTTAACCAATAAGCGAGGTAAGTGGCCGCTTAGGGCCCCGGGGAATCAGGGGGCCCCATTTGATATTGGCGAAACATATTTGGCAAACGCTCCAGTGTGTATTTGTGTTCTGGAGAGCATCCAATGTTCACTCACCACTCAAAACGCTGAGTTTTTGTCAAGTGCTGAGTTCTGTAAGCTCGCGAATCCTCTCATTATAACAATGTGTAGGTACAATGTAAATAAGAGATTCATTGAGCAGTGCAGACAGCTTCATTAATTAATGGAACGTCGTGAGATCGCGATGAACTGAAGTGGATGACAGCTTTTAGTGATTATTCTCTTTCTAGGCTGTATAATCCTGTCTGACTGTCTCAGAATGGATATTTTAACCTCAGAGAAGAAAGTATCGTGTTTTGTGTCATGGTTTTATTTGTCTTGATGTTTCAAAATGACTCGCTCGTAATCTCTACCAGTCAACACATTCTACTGCCTGATGGTGCACACCGTCATAACGTTCAGACTGAACTGCATGTAATGTTGAGAGTAGGCGACGGCGATCCAAGTTTGATGCCACTCCAGCGCTCTCAGTCAGTGGTAAGGAATTAATAGGGAATCATTTCCTGCCTACCAGCTGTCGCCCAAAGAAAGTACTAAAACTGGCATGGACAATGCACTAGCCCAAAATCCAGCACGCGGCTCCAGCAAGAGTTTTCCCTTACTGCACTCCTGCGGTGCTGGAAAGAGCGTCCAGACCTCAGCAGCTTTTCCAGTGCCAACGGAGGAATCATCAGGGAGCGAGTTTTTAGACTTGGCTGGAGAAACTTTAACATACTATCTGGGATAGAGTGAACCAAAGTGTGTCCAAACTGCTTTACAAACATGCTGTTCTGTCTCTGTTTTACTAGTACAACTCAGGTTCATTTCATAATGTGAGATCCGAAGAGGATATTCAGAGAAAAATATAATGGGATTTGTTTTTGTTTGTTTTTATAGTGGGTTTTTCAATTCATGAGCAAAATAATTTTTAAGGTAAATGTAATTACTGTACTTGGACTTTTTGTTCTAATTGTAAACTGCACACACTCACACCCCAAAAGTTCTCATGTAGTTACTTACTAGAAACATACATTTTTAAAAATAAACATAAACACATCAGAATTTGCATTTTCAGTATGGGTGTGTGTAATTCACATTGTATTATCAATTTATATTTACGACAGACCTTGTTTTACTCAAAAATTTTAAATCCCCATTATAAACCCATATGAAAATTTCGAGGGAACCTACGTTGTAAAATGTGACATTTAAAAATCTGTGAAATTTACAGTAAAAAAACAGCAGCTGTGGTTGCCAGAAATTTTGTAAAAAAAAAATACAGTAGCAACATTTTAGGTTTTACAGATTGAACTTCAATTTACAGTTAAAAACATGTATTTTGTTTACAAATGTTTAGTATGTGGTTTATGGCCTTATTTTGGTGACTTAATAAAAAAAATAGTTTTTTTACTAACCACACATAAACATAATTTTCTCAAATACATGTTGCTCACATATTATTGTAGCACAGTTTGTGCTGAATAGTGTAATCAGACTTAGCCATTAATATGTTTTTAAGAAAATGTAGAAAAAAAAACACTTCAGAGCTTTTTTTGTAAATGTAAGGTTAGATCTATTATAGTATATAGTAAGGGAACTTGCTCTTAACCAATTAACAGGTTTTTACCATAGCAATTTTACAGTCTTTTCCCATTAAAACCATAATGATTTTTTACAGTGCATGGCAAGTTAATCTTCCAGGTTTTGATGTCATGGCTGCAGCATGCTATATGACAGGTTCATGAAACCTAAGAGGGATTGATTATGTTGTTTCACAGGCTGATGAATCACACACAAAACAATGTTGATTTTAACGTTTAGCCTTTTCTCTCTGCAGATGAGGGTCCATGCAGGAGGACGTACTGTGGCCGGGGTCGGGAGTGTGTGGTCAGGGAGGTAACGGGCCGTGCCGAGTGTGTGTGCCAGGAAAGCTGCCACACTTCGTTTGTGCCTGTGTGTGGCTCTGACGGACGTTTTTATGAGAACCACTGCGAGCTTTACCGCACCGCTTGCCTGCAGCGGAGGAGAATCTATGTGGTCCACAGTAAAGACTGCTTTTTCAAAGGTGAGATGCATGTTCCTCACTGTAGCGCTGCAAGCTCAAGTGTCCAGTGCTTGTGTTTGCTGTGCGTACTGTCGGTCAATACATCTACTGCTTCTCCAAAGATATTTTTATGGGGGATGTTCTGAGCTCAATCCACCTTAATTTACAATGTGAAAGTAAGATATTCTCTCTGAATGTACATAACTTCTGATTCATTAGCCGCTATACTGTAGTCAACATTTGAAGTGGATCAAAGCCTTTCATCAAAGTTGTCCTAAAACCAAAACAATACCCGTTCTTGTTTTAGGACAACTTTGATAAACTTTTTTGATCCACTTCAAATGTTGACTACTGTAGATAACTAGAAGAATAAAAAAGTGCGGTAAACAGTAAAACTATTTGCGCTACAAACCAGTGTGTTTATATTTACAATACCAGTTTGCAATATTAAGCAATAGAAGTGTTGCTGTTGTTGTTGTAATAAATAAAAAATATGTATATATGTAATAAATATGTAATATTTTCATTGTTGTAATATGAAGATAAAATGTAACTTTTTTTTTAAGATGACTGAAATTTCAGATAAAGGTGAAATTACAGTATTGATAAAAGTGTTGAAACAATTTGTGCATTTCGGTGCTGTTGTAATCATAATGTCAAAAACAGAAGTAAAACAATATATCTGTTCTGCATATTGTTTATCAGGCAAATAAACATGCAAATATGTGACCCTGGACCACAAAACCAGTCATAAGGGTCCATTTTTTTTAATTGAGATTTATACACCATCTCATAAATAAACTTTCCATTGATGTATGGTTTGTTAGGATAAGACAATATTAGAAAAATCAATAATTTTGACCCATACAATGTATTTTTGGCTATTGTTACAAATATAACCCAGCGACTTAAGACTGGTTTTGTGCTCCAGGGTCACATATATATATCACACAAGTAGCCGTGTGATATGCACAGCCATGCTGATATACAGCGATATTACACAGCTACGAGTGTGATACTGCGTTTATACAATAGTTCAATGGCACAAGTAAATAAATAAAAAACAACCACTGACTGTCTTAAAAACTCTTTTGTGTGCGCAACTACTTCCTTCCGCCTCGGATTCAAATCTCAAGTTGAGTTGCAGATCATTCAGACAAATCTGATGTAAACAGTGGATAATATATCAATATTTCATGGATTCAATGCTTTTTTTATATAGATGAAACAACCACTGACTGTCTTAAAAACTCTTTTGTGTGCGCAACTACTTCCTTCCGCCTCGGATTCAAATCTCAAGTTGAGTTGCAGATCATTCAGACAGATCTGATGTAAACAGTGGATAATATATCAATATTTCATGGATTCAATGCTTTTGTTAATTCAGCCGTGATTTATTCACGATACAAGCACGCCTCGAGTACCTTATTGCTTTTATAAAATGGTTACCACACAATGAAAATATTAAAACCAAAAATGTATGTATTGATAAGCTTCTTTAAAAGAAAAAACAAATTAAATAGATGCTTTAACAATTTAAGTGTGACGGATTGGATTCATCTTACGATCGCTGTTTTATAATAAAGGCTTAAAGTCTTGAAGTTTTGATTATCATTTGTATTTCCAGCCCAAATTACTATATTACTGTTACTGAAGCTTATCATGAAACTGAGACCAGGGGCCAGTTGCATAAACATACAGTAGTCACCATGTTAAGACTGTGTCTTTAGAACTAGTTTGACTAACTAGCATTTAACCAAGTGGTTATCAGTCTAACTTTTCAGATTCAAATTAGATCATTTTATGTTTTTATGTAACTGACTTTTAAAAATTATGACCAGTCTTGCAGAAAAAATTCAGGTGTCTAACTTTTAAGACTAGTCTAAGCAGATACTGATGCTAAACTCATAGACCTTTCAAAAGATGCATCATTTGTCAACATTCGGAACATTTGTGGCCATTTGCCTATATAGTGAATGTAAACAAAATGATGTGTGCGTGCCAGCAGGTTTAAAGGGATAGTTCATCCAAAAATGAGAACTCTGTCATCATTTATTTACCCTCAAGTTTTTCCAAACCGTATTAGTTTACTGTTTCACAAAAGAAGATATTTTGAAGAAAGTTGGTAGCCATTGACTTCAATAGTATAAAAAAATACTATGGAAATTGATGGCTACTGTCAACTGTTTGGTTACAATCATTCTTCAAAACATCTTCTTTGTGTTCAACAGAAGAAAGAAACTCGTGCAGGTTCACCCAAAACTTACATTTTTGGGTGAACTGTCCCTTTAACATAATGCCCAAGTCTTATTTTCAGGTTGTCTGTGCTAGAAATCAAGACAAAAATACAAGCCATGTTCATAATGATTCACCATATGAACTCAGCACTGCTGTGTTTAGCCGGTATAACATCACAGACCATATTTATGTCAGATGCTCATCTCTAGACAGCACATAAGATGTGAGTTGTATCCATAAGCTACAGTTTTGATCTGTAGTGGTGTCATGTAGGGAATATGCCTCGTGATAAGACGGTCAAGGTTTATGGCCTCTAACTAAATGAAGGGCATTCTAAAGCACAAGAAGCACTTGACAACGTTCCACCTCATAAATGATAACAAAGCGCAGTGCCTTTGTGCACAGCTGAGGCGTGCGGTCTGAGGAGATCTATAAAGTACTTCACATCAAGAAGGAAAAGAATAACGTTGACATACTGCACCTTTAATCCAGTTTACAGAGAGCAGGGAAATCGCAAGGAATGCCACGCTGAATGTCACAGTGGACTCGCTTATGTATTCCAGCATGTGTAAACTGAAGGAAAGGAGTCTTGCGTGTATATTTGTGGAGGAGTTTATACATCACGCCATGCGTCAGGGCTTGGTTTTATGGTGATTTTTAATCCTGAAGGTTAAATTCAGTTTTTCTGCTCATACGCAGCCAAGATCACGTTTATAGCTCACAGCTCAGGAGATTTAGGGAGCTCTCGGTTAGATCTCTCTTATTTGTTTATTTCATTCAGTTTTGAAGTCTTTATTTAGACATGCGTCATACACTGAGAGTGTAGAGCTATAAAATGATTGAATAGCAGTAGAGTTTGTATATTCAGTATATTCAGATCTCTGACTTCTGATTGCAGATGTTGACTAATCTGAGCACAGTTTGAGACATTTTTGAGATCTCACAGGTGAGATTATTGGGGTATTTTAAGGGGAAATATCTGAGATTATCCATTTGTTCATTTGGGTTTTGTTTGCTCTGTCTTTAGTTCATTTTGGGGATTTTTTTTTTCCGGTGGTGTTGATGACTATGAAGTACTTCCAGGTCTTGACCGCATTACATCATCACAACTTTTGAGTCATCAAGAGTCATACAGCCTACAACAACAAACGAACAAAGCAAAAAACACTGACCAAGAAAATAAACACGATAAAAATGACCAACTTTCACTTTGCTTTTTTTTTTAGTCCTTTCAGCAGTTGTACATACACTTCCACTAAAAAAAAAGTAGTTCCTGACAGTGACAGTAAATGAGAAGAGAATGTTCCGATGTAACATGCCTCATCTTATGGAGCTCAAATAAAAATAGGAATAGGAACTGTTCTCATCCTCTGTGTCATTTATGTTTTAACACCATATGTGATATTTTCTCACACATATACATCTGATTATCTCTCAGCATGAGAAAACGTCTGTTTTCTGTCTTTTAGTTTAAAACAGACAGATTTGCTGCACAGTGTGAGTTTGCAAGTGTCATTATAGATTAAACTGATGATACAGTACCATAACCGAAAGAGAAAGCTATTAAATGCAGTTATATTCCCTCTGCACTTCGGAAACTGTGGGCTTCCACACAGAAGCACGCACACATCAACATATCTCCAATCTCCCAGTTAATTTTGGGAGAAAAAATCTTTATAGATTGTTTATGGTGCTAAGGGTGTTGCGCAGTGATACACAGAACCGTTGGGTGAAGCGGTCATAACCGTGCATTATCGCGAATAAAACAGCTGTTGACCAGTCAGAATCAAGGACTGGAACCGTTTTTATAAAAGTAATAACTGCAGGAATTAAAGAGTTTTATTATTTGTGGAACCAGAGCCTTCATAATTTCTCACATATCGTGTAATTAGCCATCTTTAAATGCCTTACTGATGCTTGTGAACAGGACATGCTTCTCTCTGTTCATGCCTGTCATTAAACAGAAAGACACCTCCTCGGGTCACTGTTCAGCTCAACTTTGATCCCAACACTCTCTCTTACAACATACAATCAGCAGCAAAACACTCTGCATTGGAGAGGTGTCTTTCATCTCTGCAGGCCACCGGAGTGCCACAACAAAGCGTGAGAGCGTTTGACTGATGCCTGGCGCGCAGCGGGACGCCTCTGCAGCCGGGAGAAACTTGAGCGTGTCCACCATCAAAACACCAAGAGGTGTACAAATGAATCTCTGGTGGGTGGAGGGAAGCTGGAAGGTGTTTTTGCAGTGTCAGTGACAGAACTCCTAATGATCCCTCTCAGCTCGTGGAGACTTGTTTTTGAGATGTATGAAGTCACGTGTACATTCACAACATAAATGCTATGACAGTGAACTACAGACTCAGCACTGTGTTCCCTCAAGACATTTTCAGAGTACTTTTTTTTACTTTTTTTCATTTTAGCCCAGACCCAATATAACATTGTTTTGTTGGGTATTGTGGATGTTTATATATATTTAATTGCCAATCCATCTCTGTATACTGGTGATAGCCTATGATAATTAAGTACTAATTAAATAAGTACTTTTGGCCACGTACACACTGCAGGTAAATTCAGTTGTCATTTCACCTTTTAGTGCTTAATCCTGTTCTGTGCACACACAGTTCATATATTTAGAGGAGTGACAACTGCATTCTACAACTGAACCGACTATTGAAAAATGCAAGTAGTGGCAACCGCATTTGCAAGGCAAGGCAAGTTTATTTATATAGCACATTTCATACACAATGGTAATTCAAAGTGCTTTACATAAAAGGAAGTAAAATAATCTTTAAAAATCACAACAATAAAACAATAAAAAATATTTAGAAATTGATTTAAAATGAATTTAAAACAGTTAAAAATAGAAAATGATTATACATAAAATACAGTGCAATCAGTTCGGACGTAGCACAGTGCTCATTCAATAAATGCACAGCTAAACAGATGAGTTTTGAGTCTGCATTTAAATCTGCATTGCAGAAATTTTATGCAGTGTGTATGGAAGCGAACTGATAATGACTTATTTAAACACATATCAGAGACGTGTCTTTTCTGCATGCACGGTGCAAGAAATCACAGGGAGCAAGGTACAATTTGACTCATTGATTTTGCCAGATCTTGCTATAAAAAAAAACAGCAAATAGGAACAAGCCCATAAGAAACTCAAATCCAAATGTGTTATCTTGAAAATAAGCCACATACTAAATATCACAACCTGCACCTGCCTACTAACCCCATAAAATGGATCGTTTTGTGAGCTGAGCCCAAACAACAAGCCCAAAGACGCTTAATAATAATAAGTGGACATGGCAACCCTTTCATAAACACGCTCTGTGAAGCAACATTCCAAACATAAGCAAAACACACCGGCTCTGTTGATGGTGGTTTCATTAAAATCACCGAATATAATGAGTCTTCGGTCACTGTAATATTACTTTGGTCAGAAATAGCAGATTCCAAATGCATAAGATGGCAAAACGTTGCTATGGTGTCGAGTTTCGAGAGGGAGTTCTGATCCGTACACACACGAAACTCACGAAATTCACTCCTTTATTTAAATGCAGTTGTCACACCTGAAACTTTACAGGGTGTGTGTGGCCTATATATGCACCAGTTTGACATTTAGACATTAATGTATCCCCTTATGCTATTTTAAAGGTTCCTATTTTGTTTTGGAGGTCTCCTACAATATGTTTACATGCATCCAAGGTCAAAAACACTTGAATGAATTTTCTCATAGTGTCTGAAACATGTAGTGGTTCGGTGTTCTACATTCAGGTCAGGATGAGGACAATTTACATCCAAATGTTATTTAATTTACACAAAACAAAACCTAGATTTTTAATAAGATTTGCTAAATAGGCTGTGAAGTGTTTGTTTGGCTGCTATTGTGCATTTAACTTGAATAATGTCCTACAGATGTCTGTTTTATAGCAGTGGGTGAGAAATTCACTCCTTGATTTGTTTAAAAAAAGCCTACTTTGATATTTTGTTGACAGACATGTTTATAGTGCATTCATTTCAAGGTGTTTATTGCTAGAGCAGCAAAAATAGACATAATGCAACTAATTCACGTGTGATGCATCTGGTTGCCATGACAACCTCAAGAGCTTGCTGCTCTATGTAATCATAGTAAAAACACGGAGTGTGAATTTGTAAGTTGACGAAAAGCTAAAATGTATTTTAAAGTGTGACTGACCAAAACTGACGACTGTTTTCAGGCAGTTCAGAATCAATTCTTACTTTTGTGAGACAGTTACTGCATTTGTCATGCACTTTGAGAAGTATTACATCAACAACAGCTATATTACACACTACATGAAAGGTAATATCCAAAAAAGTATAATAGGGGCACTTTAATACGGCCATCAGATATTATATAGTTTCACTTAAGTAAATATATAAGAGACAGCATGTTGTGCTGATTTTTTTCCAGTATTGTTTTTTTCCTTACAGTAATATCCAGGTGCAGTGCATGCTAAACTTCAATTTGTTTTTGTTTTTATTATTAATGAGCCTAAAAGCATCCTTCTTTCACGATGGTGAATAAACAGGTCACATGGCCACTTCATTAACTGTATCGCTCCCATAAGATTCATTACATTAAAGTATTTGCTATTTGAAATGGATGCCATGTTCTACTTATAAATATCTCCTGTTCCTGCATAAATCCCTTGCCTCATAAACATCACTCTCATTTGCAAGAGACTCGAGAAAGCTCAAATGTGATGCACGTACTGTATGCACTAGAGTGAACCCACACTGAGTTTTGCTAAGACGAGTGTTGCTGTTGCTTATGGTAAATGTTTTCAGAAAAGCTGCTCAGTATCATATTTATGCATATTCAAATTTCAAATGACAACAATCCAATTAAATTTAAGTGCAGTATATGCCTTTTTCTCCATATATAGTGCTGAGGTGTATTGTCAGTTGAACAAGCAGAGCAGAACGGAAGGTACTCACTCACATTTAGACCTGTTCCTCACTATTTTTTATACAGAACACGAAGTGTATGAACTACTTTTATGATACTCTTTAAATCATTTGTGGAGTTTAACAGCAGTGGTGTGGTGAGTGGGACAGTATCTCTCACGATATCTTTACCTGCTGTTAAAAGATAAATACCTGAATCAGCTGCATATATGCTGTATAATTTAGGAGTTAGAAGAAGAGATGATCAGTTCACGTGCCGCTTGAACTGAGGCGTCTAGAGCGTTCTGTCACGACACATTAAAGAGTGACAAAATCACATTTATCAGTTGTATTTTGTGATAAAATTGACAGAATTTGAAAGCTGAGACTTTGTTTCATGTTAGAAGTAACAAAGCATGTGTCACGATCTCTAGTTCCCGTGAGCTTCGCTAGAGGGCACTCCATTACAGACTCTTGCCTCTTTTCCCCAGACTTCATTCCCCATAATCCTTTGCCTGGACTCATTATCACTGATTGCATTCACCTGTGTCTTGTTACCTCATCTGTCTCACCCTATTTAAAGCCTGGTTTCTCTCTTTCACATTGCTCAGTATTGAATGTTTAGCCCGTGTTTACCCGTGTCTAGCTCTAGTTCCTGTGTTTTTCCGAGTTTCCTTGTTGCCTTGCCTTGCCTTGCCTTGTTTTTGACCCTGGACTGTTCCTTGTTTTCTGATCGTTTGCTGCCTGCCCTGAACTTTTGTTTGTGTATTGGATTACCCTTTTGTCTGCCCTGGATTATATCTGTTTGCTGGTGATTGACCCTGCCTGTCTGACCACGCTTTTAATAAAGCCTGCACTTGGATCCTCAACTCCGTTAGTCGCACCTCCCTCGTTACAGCATGAAGCTTATTGCAGTTATTGGAAGGCAGGTGCTACAAATAATGTTTACGCATCAACAGAAAACAGCATAAACTAAAAGACTGATCTTGAGAAATGAGAAATCGATATTGTTAAGCCAGCACTATAGTGTCACACAGTTGGGATGTTTACTAATAGTTTATCCACGAAATAGACACTGACACAGTCAAAACGCGCCATTGGAGAATTTAATTTAACCCATAAATTGATGTATGTAGGTCGGTTCTGTGAAGTTAAATTATATTTTTGACTTGAATAAAACCAGCTAATTTAGATATTAGGTTTTTTTTTTTTTCCTGTGCAGCAGAAACACTGTTGGTGAGAAATATCAGCTCATGTCTGCTTTTTGCAGCTCCGCTTACTCAGAAAACTTCAGTCGCTCTCGAGTCACTGATGTTACCGCTTGCCACACTTGTGGATTCTGGCCTAATTAGTAAATGAAACTGCATGTGAAGAATTTGCATATGAATCAAAAGGACAAATTAGGACAACTGTTTTATATCAGGCTTTGTTGTATATTAGCATCATTTGAGGCTTGAAGCCTTCAGCTTGAATAGAAAAGGCAGAGCCTGAAGGGCCAAACAGAGCATGCTCAGTTCAGACTGTTGCTTTCAACAATCAGCTCCAAAACAAGCTAATCTCCTCTGAAAGCGCATCCTCACATCCGCTTTAGTGAGTGGGACAGTATCTCTCACGATATCTTTACCTGCTGTTAAAAGATAAATACCTGAATCAGCTGCATATATGCTGTATAATTTAGGAGTTAGAAGAAGAGATGATCAGTTCACGTGCCGCTTGAACTGAGGCGTCTAGAGCGTTCTGTCACGACACATTAAAGAGTGACAAAATCACATTTATCAGTTGTATTTTGTGATAAAATTGACAGAATTTGAAAGCTGAGACTTTGTTTCATGTTAGAAGTAACAAAGCATGTGTCACGATCTCTAGTTCCCGTGAGCTTCGCTAGAGGGCACTCCATTACAGACTCTTGCCTCTTTTCCCCAGACTTCATTCCCCATAATCCTTTGCCTGGACTCATTATCACTGATTGCATTCACCTGTGTCTTGTTACCTCATCTGTCTCACCCTATTTAAAGCCTGGTTTCTCTCTTTCACATTGCTCAGTATTGAATGTTTAGCCCGTGTTTACCCGTGTCTAGCTCTAGTTCCTGTGTTTTTCCGAGTTTCCTTGTTGCCTTGCCTTGCCTTGCCTTGTTTTTGACCCTGGACTGTTCCTTGTTTTCTGATCGTTTGCTGCCTGCCCTGAACTTTTGTTTGTGTATTGGATTACCCTTTTGTCTGCCCTGGATTATATCTGTTTGCTGGTGATTGACCCTGCCTGTCTGACCACGCTTTTAATAAAGCCTGCACTTGGATCCTCAACTCCGTTAGTCGCACCTCCCTCGTTACAGCATGAAGCTTATTGCAGTTATTGGAAGGCAGGTGCTACAAATAATGTTTACGCATCAACAGAAAACAGCATAAACTAAAAGACTGATCTTGAGAAATGAGAAATCGATATTGTTAAGCCAGCACTATAGTGTCACACAGTTGGGATGTTTACTAATAGTTTATCCACGAAATAGACACTGACACAGTCAAAACGCGCCATTGGAGAATTTAATTTAACCCATAAATTGATGTATGTAGGTCGGTTCTGTGAAGTTAAATTATATTTTTGACTTGAATAAAACCAGCTAATTTAGATATTAGGTTTTTTTTTTTTTCCTGTGCAGCAGAAACACTGTTGGTGAGAAATATCAGCTCATGTCTGCTTTTTGCAGCTCCGCTTACTCAGAAAACTTCAGTCGCTCTCGAGTCACTGATGTTACCGCTTGCCACACTTGTGGATTCTGGCCTAATTAGTAAATGAAACTGCATGTGAAGAATTTGCATATGAATCAAAAGGACAAATTAGGACAACTGTTTTATATCAGGCTTTGTTGTATATTAGCATCATTTGAGGCTTGAAGCCTTCAGCTTGAATAGAAAAGGCAGAGCCTGAAGGGCCAAACAGAGCATGCTCAGTTCAGACTGTTGCTTTCAACAATCAGCTCCAAAACAAGCTAATCTCCTCTGAAAGCGCATCCTCACATCCGCTGTAGAGACTTTGACAGTGCTTGTATAATGCGTTTATCTCTCTCTATGCCTCTCACTCATGACGTGTCGGTCTGGAATTTCAAGGGATGGCGTTCACCCAAATGATCTCTAATACTTCAGTCCTGGGCTATTTAATTTGAAACGCTAAATTACAGTTTCGAATGGTGAAGTTAAAGTGCTATTTTTAACCTATTTTGAAATCTCCCTTAACAGTATGCCGTTGAACGTCATCAGGTCCGTGAGGAACACCGTGTTGCTCAGATGTTCCGCTGTCATCGAGTTCTCCTCTATGTCTTATTGAAGTCATTGAAGTGATCACCTACAAGACCTTAGACTCAGAGTGAGTGAGCGAGTCACTCGTTGTCATCCAGTAGGAGTCTAGAGTAGAGGTCTACACGGGTCCAAAAATTAGTATATAAATAGACCCGTCTATTATTTTGAAAGTTGGACCCGGGCCCGTGCAGGACCGAGAAATGTCAAAAATGTACTACCCGGAACCGACGCGGACCGTCAGTTATTTGAAAGATGGACCCGAACCCGGCCGGGAAGACACAGATCGGACCCGATCGGCACATATTCCACAGCAAATTGCTATTAACAAGTCGACAAACAAGTTGCGAAAATTTAACTTTTTGTCTTACCTAATGTAAGAAGCCTTCTCCCTTGTACCTGACTGTGATGCACACAATCCTCCTTGCCAAGAAAGTTCCATCCGTGTTATTCCTCTCTTGCCAATTGAAATGCGTAATCCACTCATTATTCCAGTTTCAAAAGTCCACTTGCTGTCACGGTGACGGATGACAAATGCGACTTTGCAGTTTTGCATTTTTTGTATCTCGAGTCAACTTGCATAATAATTTAGACTGTTTGCCCATTTGGATTATAATAACGATTGCTCGTCCAGTGCCATGGCTGCTCAGCTTTACTTATTTGCTATCATCTCTGTGCTCTCTGAGCAAAAATTGTAGATATAGCAACAAGACGGTTCATTCATAATATTATAAAAAAAATAATCAATAATCCGGACCCGGCTGACCATTTAAAATATAGCCCCGAACCCGTACGGATCCCGGGTCGGGTCCCGGGTCCTCGGGTCTCGGGTCCTCCGTGTAGACCTCTAGTCTAGAGCTATAAAATGAACGTGAGAAACATATCATTTGTAATTTTTCATTCCTACACTAAAAAACAAAATGCTAACCTAAAAACAGTAACATCTAAATTAACTGGTTTTGAAAAAAAAAAAAAATAAATAAAAATTTTAATCGCTTGACGGCCCTATTTTTAAGTGAATTAATTACATGATTTGGCAATTAATGAATTGAATTAATTGCACATTAATTTTGGCTGAGAAATTACACCCAAAACATAATTTTAAGTCATTATTGGGTTACACTTTATTTTAAGGTGTCCTTGTTACAGTGTAATTATACATTTAAGTACTGAGTAATATTAA
>NW_015542402.1:537665-558014 GCF_001515605.1 Sinocyclocheilus anshuiensis | reverse complement strand
GGCTTAGGGTTACTTGCATGTAATTATGCATAATTAATTGTTATTATAATAGTAAGTACATGTAACGTGTAAAACCTTAAAATAAAGTGTTACCCATTATTGTGTTAAATGAGAAAAGCATAGAACAGACATTACAAAAAAGATTTAGAAAGACATATTTTGATTCAAGAAAGAAAAAAGGCAACACTTTAGAATAGGGCACACTTATTCACTATTAACTACAACTTTTCCCTCAATGAATTCCCAATTTGCAGCCTATTAATAGTTAGTAAGGTAGTTGTTAGGTTTAGGTATGGGGTAAGATTAAGGGATCTAAATATTCTCACACAAATTAAGGCATTAATATGTGGTTTATAAATACTAATAAACAGCCAATATTATTATTTTATTTTATTTATTAATTTTTTAATGATACTCTAAATACAAAACTAAAAGCGCCAGTAGGTGGCATGTCACTCTCTTAATGAGTGAATCATTCATTCAACTGATTCGTTCAAACGGCTGATTCATTCAGAAACAAAACAAGCGAATCTTTATGAATGAGTCACTGAATCATTGGCTCACTTGATTAGTTGAAAACTGCAGATTCATTCAGTAATGAATCACCATTGTGTGTTGCTCAGGGACTTGCAGTTTGTTTGGAACTATTTACGTTTGCGAAAAACAGACAATACTGACAATATTGTGTCTAAAACAGTAATAACTTCCTGTTTATTGAATTGTTATATAAAATCAACACGTGCAGATATTCAGAAAAAATTACAGCACTCTTGCTCGTGATATTGCTAAACTATATCATATGATATAAATATAATAATAAGACACAAACCCCATATAAGGGCATTTTATGACCTCATATCTTGAATTTTAGGGCATATAACTGCATTCTATAGGCTCAATCACACAATCAGTCAAGTTGTCCTGCAGCATGTTCATCAGCAACTGCATCAATGTGAGATGAGGTACAGATCTGGGCAGCAGCGTTAAATGCCTTAATCATTTTAATGTGTTATTTTTTTCATAATTAATTGCGCCAAATTAGCATGTTAAATTGACAACCCTAATTGAAAAAAAAAAAAAGTTATTTAGCATAACTGAATCGACCTAAATAAATTTAAAACTAATTTTTATGAGTTAAATCAGGTAAAAATCGCTATTTAAGGTGACAATTGCAGGTTTCCACTTTTTATAGTGTAAGAGGTCCCAGTTTTGTGTTTGTTTACATTGATGTACAGTACCAGTCATTTATAGGCTAGAGTGCATAACATAAAGAACACGTGCTGTTGTTCTAGGGAATGTCACATGTTTGTCATCTCCTAAATGTTGTTTCTTTATGAGTCTGACAGTTGCATATGAGCGCTTTCACTCCTCAGTCATTTGACTTGCCACATTATCAGTTGTGTAACAAAACACAAAAGGTGAAAGCATATGGCAAGATGAACAGCAAAGTCGAAAAGTCTGAGCATACTAAACAGTAGATTCCTGTCAGGCTTTGATTTCAATCACGTTCAGAGAGAGTAAATTCTAAACACTTGAGATGTTGCTTTGTGTTAGATGGCAGTCTGTTAAAGTCATTGCATACTTGACTGCCCGAGTCGTTTGTAAGTGACCCTTTCTATGGTAGCAAATAAACCTCTCACTCTCTCTGTCCATCATTTCTGAGGGATTTAACTATGCGTGCTGGCGGTTTCTAGCAGTTACATAGCACAGATCCAGCAACTGTGAGCAGGTAAAGAGAAAATAGCTCATAATCATCCACAATCTACTTTAACATCAAACCAGCATTAACCTTGCACTTGTAGTGTACTTCAAATCTTAAAAGTACTTAAAAAACTTTACATGCAGATAATATAAAATTCATTAAATAAAAGGCCACTTAAGAGACTTAATGAGAGATACTTTCATGACTGTGTTTTAACACTCTTATGTTACCTTTTAAAAAGTGCACTTTGTAATAATGTCAAATTAAAAGTTTACTTTAAAATATATTTAACATAATTCATTTTTAATATTTTGTCATGCTATGAAGTACACTTATTTTGATGTGTTGTCTAAAATACTAAAGCAAATGTATAGTACTTTATATTTTATTTTACCATAAATGCTTGTCAGTACATTCAGCAGTACACTTTAGAAATATTTCAAAGAGAATAGAATTATAAAATCACATATACTGAAGTCCTACTTAAGTGGGTCGCACTCTTACACCGTGTTTACACCAGACAGAGCAATACATTTCTTGCAATTACAATGCAATTATGTTTTACAAAACGTTACATTGAGTTTTATTCCGTAATAAGTACTCTTTTAAAAGTATGTTAAAGTTCAGGGTGCATTTACATTAGGTAGCATTAAATTACTGTGTTTAACTATTGGAGATTTTACAAAGCAATGACAGCTGCTTTCAAACTTGTGTGCTTATGTTAATCACTCACTCATATACAGTTACTTGGTCAAATTTAGTAGGGTGTTGTCCTTTCAAAAAAACTCACAAGATATTTTCAAAAATCGTGCTCATATAATTAAAATATTTGCTCACCGCATTAGATTATATTGAGAGAGCAAACACTGTTGTAATGAACATCTCACTCAAGCATCGTGGGGTACTTCAGCACTTCCAGTAGAAGAGCATGAGAGGGCGGATGGCTTTAAGAAGCTCTCTGCCTTCACGAAAGATCACAGAAGAGCCTATGTACATTTGGACATGGCAGTGGTGTTTCACGAGTCACTTCCTCTGTCCGCTGCTGCATGACAGGAAACATTACTGTTCAGTGACAAGTTAGCTGTGTAGTGATTTTGCTTTCGCCAACCTAGGGAGGCAAAATAGTGTAGTGATGAGTAATCACGTCACCGATGACGTTATGATTTTTGGATCACGTGTCTCTTAAGGTGCTTATGAGTACACCAGATAAGAAAGATTGGTCGGAGATCTAATTTGTAGAACCTCTTACTGTATTACAAACACAAGTGTAATAAAATCAATGTTATTAACAAAAGAGTAATCAACAACTACTAAAATTAATACCATGAATGAAAAATGAATAAAGTGAATAAGATGCATAAAATGCAAGTGATTCATTTGGGTGTTGCTATGGCAGAGTTACGTTATCTTATGGGAAGTGAAACTAAAAACGAATAAGGTAAAGAACCCTTTTATGCATCAAACAAATACATCGAGAGATTATTTGTTACCAAGTGATCAGCTATATAGCATCTAATGTAAATTAGAAAGTCATATACTGATAATATGCAATAATGCCACAGTCTCTGGAAGAGGTTTGGATAAGTGATATTTACGTTCTGTGGTCGAGTGAGCAGTGACTTCCACTGGTTGTGCTGGTAACAATGCAATGGGGAAAAGAGCTGAAATCTGTATCAACAGCCTTGAACACGAAGCGCTGTTGGATGCTGATCTCCTAGAGCAGGGCCGGACCAAGCCTTTATGGGGCCCTAAGCAGAATTTTATTTGGGGGCCCTGCCAATACGACTGATTATCGTCAATGCTTGATTATTTGCACACTATAAATCTAACACACCCAATATCAATTTTATCGCTATTGCTATGGAATTAATAAGATGATACGTATAGATTCCTTTTTGTATAATTACCATTGTCCATTGACATAATATATCACAAAAAACCTAATAATAATAAAACAAATATAAATAAAATAAATCAAACTGTCATTTCATGAACTCTTGCCACTTAGTATGCTTATGTCTTGGGCCGGCTCTGTCCTGGAGCACCAAAGGGTCCTAAAATCCGGAATGCATAATTATATATTATCTGTCTACTTGTGCAGGCTTGAACTGGACTCTCATTTGTCCTCTTTTTGAGATTGCTGCCTTATGCTTTGTACAATGTTATACAGTATATTAAAGCTGCAGTCCGTAAGTTTTGCCTCTTTGTCGCCATCTCTGTTTGAAAACCTGCAATTGCAGCTATTAGCGGCATTATCTTCCTTGCGTGGGTTGTGCACCGGCACGACTCCAGCATGGATGAAACTAATGTGTGGCTGTCAGTCACTGCACCGGTGTGGATACTGCACTTTGTGTTCACAGATTCTACATCTTGAAAGTATGACCCGAATAAGAGTTCACTGGAGAATGCCATCTGAACAAGTAAGTAACAACTGCCACTTTTGTTCTGATAAACTGAGGAAAAAAGCATTACAATAAATTGTGCTATCAATGGTGACTAAAATCTAACGATCGGTTAGCTCATATCACATCAAACCATGCCGATTTGACCTTCAACTGAGGAAAAACGCATTACAATAAATTGCGCTATCAATGGTGATTAAATCTAACGATCGGTTAGCTCATATCACATCAAACCGTGCCAATTCGACCTTTCTGGATTACAATCCGCCATTTATTCCAGCTGCTGTGAGAAAAGACTATAAACAATCTGTCACCTGCAGCATCCTCTCGTGCGATACAGCTCCATGCTCAAATGCCCTATTTCCCGAAAAACCTACCCGTACCACTCAAATTAGAAAACTTAATTACAAGCTTACCGTTGTGAATCGAGCTAAAGGCGATAGTTTTGAACACTGGCTGGTTATGTACTTGCTCAAAAACTAATTTTGGATCATTTTTAAACAAAACTGTTATGAACTGCAGCTTTAAAGGTGCCATAGAATGGAAAACTGTATTTACCTTGGCATAGTTGAATAATAACAGTTCTGTACATAGAAATGACATACCGTGAGCCTCAAACACCATTGTTTCCTTCCTCTTATGTAAATCTTGTGCATGCGAAAGACCACTGAAAAACAGGCTAATCAGAACATAACACCGACTGTGACGTTACAGTCGGGATCACTTAATAGTTACGCCCCCAAAATTTGCATATACCCACCCATGTTCTATGCCAGCCGGCAGTCGAACCTGAACAACCGAATCATCAGAAGTTCTGCAGGTATTGTGAAGAAACAAGCGAGGATAATCGCGAAAATGGCAGATCATGAAAATAAATGTTATGTTCCAGGCTGTGCAGGGGATGTGAAGTGCAGGGATGGGTTGGTGTCTGTATTCAGAAAGGCACGAAAAACATAACACGCGTTCTAATAAAATAATGTGAGTCACTAAAGGGACATGGTTAGCTGCTTGCTAGCGGTAGCCTGTTACATTACAGTACATAAGATTTCACTTACCACATAAACAGAGTAAGGAGAGATGACTGAGGATGATGGCGAATGATTTACAGATCCTGAGCACCACTGACAAGCATCTGATCTTGTAAAATGTGTGGTAAGTACTGCCGCTGTAGTTTACACAGAGCATGTGCGATCGCAAATCTCGAAAGTGAAAGTAAAACGCGTTCGTGCATTCGAAGTTTCAATGCCCCACATATTAATAGCGGCTCCCTGATGTCTGCATTTTATATGCAGTATAATTACCCAACGATATAACTGCGAGAGAAAGTATTGAAATATATATTTTCCCTGTGTTTCCTTCCTGCTGTGTGAGCTACTGAAATGAGCCGCACTGTGAAACAGCCAATCAGAGTAGAGCTCAACATTGAGCCGCACTGTGAAACAGCCAATCAGAGCAGAGCTCAACATTATTATTCATGACCCTTCCAAATAAGGTAAAAACAGACCATTTAATTCTAGGGACAAATCCTAGGGTTGTAAAGGACATGTAAAACCGTTTCTGGAGATTTTTTTCCCTTACCTAAGCCACACATACCTTCTATGTAGATATCAGAGAACAATTTAAAATATTGTATCAATGCATTCTATGGCACCAAGAAACAGAAAAAGTTAATATTATGTTCAAGTTAATATTAAGTGACGTACATTTTAGACTGAATATTATCAATATGGACTGTTTTACTCTGTTTCGCCAATCAACTGCAACTGCAACTGCGTACTGCGCATAGCTTTCAATGGCAGAAATATAGAGAGTAGTATACTAGTACGTGGTTCCGAAATCAACAAGTCACTTGCTTCATTTCTGAATGACTCGGCTGTTTTGAATGAATCAGCTGAAATAGTAAATCAGTGATTCACTTATTAAGACAGTGGTTTGCCAGCACCTGCACAAGCAATGTAAATGCATTCATGGCATCTCTGAGCTGCATTAAACATTCTGTGTAAATGCATCTATTTACCACTTAAGATGCAGCTTCTCTGCCGCTTTGGCAGTGCAAAGATGGATTTTGTTTATTGAATTCATTTTCAGTTGATATCAGCCCTATCGTGTCTTTTTATTTAAATTGCATTGATTGAGTAAATTTAATAATTTACATGAAAGATGATGTGTACATTTAATAAGGTTAGAAGGTTAGAAAATTTGCCCTTATGAAGGTAAATAATGGTTGGGAAAATCAGTTTGAGGGGTAAATATCACTTCTTAATGGAAAAGTTAATTTCTGTCACTGGTTTAGGATTATTTGTCAACTTTGATCCTGGCTTCAATGAATCCTGCGACGTGTTTTTCTTGTAGGTGTTATAGAAATGGCCACCCTAAAGTCCTGTGTCTGTGTGCATCATGACGCTCTTGTCCGTCTTGTGAGAGTACTGTAATTGGTCCACCATATCTAATTTGGTTTGCACTCTCCACATGTCACACTCCTCAAACAGTGAGAGATCAGCACAGAGTGCTAATACCTCCCGCAGAGAGAAGCGTCGCCTCACCATTCCTGACATCCGTCCCTACGGGCCCAGACAGAAAAATTAGCACTAATACCTGGTGACATTGTGCTCTGTGTGCTCATTAGCAGGGGGCAGCGTTTCAATCACGCTCTCTGTCTGAGCATGTGCTCAACAGAATGCTTAAAACAGCCTTCCTCTGCCAAGCCGACTAACGCGGTCTCGGGGAGGTTTTGTTTTGTTGTTTCCTGCGCTCCGGTGACTTTCAGACATGCTGCTGAACGTCTGGATGCTGCATCTTCTCCCTGTGATGCAGAACACACGCTGCTGTTTGTTGTGCTTTTCTGATGACAGTAGTTAGCCATTTGTGGTCATTTCATTTGTCCCAGTTACAGTATGTAACTGAGATTTGCGTGACTGAGCAACGTGATCTCATGATAATTCGTCTAAAAATCTAAATCGCTTATTGATAAAATTATAAAAATACATGGATACGAATATCTTAATGATATAAAAGATACGTAAATATTTGTACGCTTTTTAGCTAAAAATACGTAGCGATTTGTATGTCTTAAACGTTGAAATACGTCTAAATTGTACGTTTTAGCATTAATAAAAACGTACAAAAATGTACGTTTTGTGCTTGTAAATGTTACGTATTAATACCTACGTATAAACATGAGACCAGGCTGGACTGAGATGAACTGAGATGAACAAACACAAATATATGTTCAGTGTATATATAAAAAATAAACTTAAGCCATGAATAATCTCATGAAAACATGAAGTCATTTACTGTAGGCCTTACTTTACTTGTCAGTAACATGTGACCTGAATCTGTTGTCCACATACTCATTGGAAAGACAAGTGTAAATGCGTTTGTGGTCTGATCCCTCAATAGTCTGCCCCTCCTCTCTCCAAATGCTTTACAAAATATTTGCAACACTAAACTCAATTTTGCAGAAGCCTTTTAAAAGAAACTTTTAAAAGAGTCTTTCTTTTTTAATCACTGAAGCTGTCACTCACTTCAGTTCAGCACAAGCATTCTGCACTCTCGCCAAAATTCTTCTTAAAGGGACTGAACACAACTTCTGCTGAACACAAAAGAAGATATTTTGAAGAATGCTGGCAACCAAACAGTTGACGGTAGCCATTCACTTCCATAGTATTCTTTTTTTTTTTTTCATACAGCATTTTAAAAGACTGGGTACAATGAACTGACATTATTCTACTCACCCTTCAAGCATAGGACATTCAAAGGAAATTTAAAAGTATAAAATCGTTAAAATCACCAGAAGTGCCTACTATAATCTAAAACGCAGTAGACTCGTTAGGAAAGCGTGGATCACCTTCTGTTTGGTTGCAAGAACAACAATGATGTGCACACAGTGCAGCACATTTAAAGCCTCTTTAAGATGGATTGCTTGTGGTTTGTGAATAGGATGCATGCTTTTGTTCAGCAATAACACTGTTTTGTCAATTCACCACTGTAAGTTTCATAGCTACAGAAGTTTCTGTTGTAACATGCTCAATAGATTCCATTTCTTTCAAGTAGTGTAAAATATTTAATGCTTTATTCCTTGAAAAGAACAACAGCAAACTCAGATTTACAGAATGCTGGCACTCTCAGTACAAAAAAAAATGGACCAAATCCCTTAATTAAGATACCCTCTAAGCCACTTCCCTCACTATTCCCAGAGACTGCATTTGCTTTTCTCTCCTAAACCACAGTCTGTTTTTACTACCCTCTCAACACACACACACACGCACACACACACTTATGGCCCTAACAGTGAGGTGGTTGACCAGTTTTGCTACCTTTGCTATTCTATTTCAGTTTTTTCCTTATTTTGCTATTCAGCATTTTATTCTTGATATTTTCTTGCAAATGATTTTGCCAGTTAACTTAAAGTGTAATGGCACTGGCACAGCTGGTTATGGGCTGCCACACTAATAAAAGCAGGAAATTATTCATAAGATATTGTTATTTGGTAAACATTTTCGCCGCAGTTTGAAACTGCTTATGAAAAGTAAAAAATCTTATATAGCACACATTCATGTAATAGAATATATTGATCTATAAATGCATGTACAATACCTATCTTGAATATGCAGCTGTCAGAGGTGAAGTGTGTAATGTCAAACAGTTTCCTGAATGCTTCCTCGGTCTGCCATTGGTCAGCCAAACAAATAGTCCAGTCAGAATTTATTTAAAGGTCCAATTCTCGCTATTAACAAACCATTAACTATGACTTTTGCCTCAATAAACTCCTAATTTGCTGCTTATTAATAGTTAGTAAGGTAGTTGTTAAGTTTAGGTATTGGGTAGGATTAGGTATGTAGAATATGGTCATGCAGAATATGTGCATTATAAGTACTAATAAACAGCCAATATGTTAATAATAGGCATGATAATAAGCAACTAGTTAATAGTGAGTATTGGAGCCTATACTAAAGTGTTACCAATAGTCCTGCTACAAACTAACACCATTATATATATAGTTTATAGTATAGTATAGTATAGTATAGTATATGCGCTTCGAATGTGCTACTTCTGCCATGTTGTCATTGTCATGTGACCTACACCGTCAGTTGCATCGCTTCACAGCCATTTACAACGACAGTTAAATGTCCATTGAATGTGCACTTCAAAATCTCATCAGAATTAGTAGTAGTTTTTTTTTTTTACCTACTCATTTTTTATGAACACTGTTTTAGCTGTGGATTTGAAGTAGGCATATCCGGACACGCCCCTGCGACTGAGCACCAACGGTGTGATGATGTAAATGTGTCAGTGTCTTGCTCAAGAGTCATATTCAGATGAATTTTGCCCTTGTTACATCAAAAACCCACATCCAAACGAGCCGTTTTTGGAGATTGGTTTGAATAAATGTTCTTTTTAATCTTAGGAGGATGCTTTAAGCTATGAAACTGACAGGATATTTTAACAGTACAGGAATGTGTCAAATGATCAATGAAAATCTGATTCATGGCCCCTTTAAATAAACCATTTGGAATATGTTTACAAGGTTTTTTTTTGTTTTTGTGTTTTGGTCAGCCTTTGCAGTAAATGATTGTGACTGCACTTTTATCTGCCTGCTACATGTTTTATTTATAGAGTTGAGAAGTGGTTAGGTGTAAGGCAGGGGTTGGGGTAAGTTCCGCAAAATATCTGTAAAAATATAAACTGCCATTCAAAAGTTTGAGATTTTTTAAAGTTCAAGTTTTTTTTAAAGAAGTCTCTTATGCTCATCAAGTCTGCATTTATTTGATCGGCTGTCTCTGTGTATTTAAATAGGACAGGAGACAGTAGGGCTGAGCAATACGGCTGAAAATATTATCACAATTTTTTTTTTTCCATGTCACACAGTAATATAAACGCTTAAAATTAATTCTTTCCACATGATTGTTAGATTTCAAGAATAAATGTAAACCTAATGTCACGGTCCGCTACTGTGAGGAGCACGGAGCGAGGAGACGCAGAGTCGAGTTCGAGCTTATAGACTTTAATAATATCCAAGGAAGCAGGAAAACACACGTAGCAAAGGTAGACATGAACAATTCCGGACAAGGGAGAACAGAACGGGCTAGGACTTAAATAGGGCACATAACGAGGGGCAGACAGGTGAGGAGGATAACTAATAACGAGGAATACCTGGAACAAATAGAACTAAATGGGGACAGGACCAAATAAGGGCAAGGAAGGCACATGGGGAGGAAAACACACACAAAACAAGGAACAGAGTCTGACACCTAACTTTTTTGTTCACAATTAAATTGAATGAAATCCATTTTATTTTTCCCTGAATTTCCCTGAATTCATTTGATTTTTTTCGTATTTTTTTATTAGACATCAAAATGATATCTAATAAAATACATTAATAAAACTAACAATTTAAACATTTAACTTAAAACACTTATGAACAATATCTTGGTTGTATGATATTCCTTCAAATCAATAACATTATTATTATTAGTTTGAGAAGTACATTTTAGTATAGAATAGTAATATATTTCTGTCGGAATTTCTTCAGGTTAAACTAAACTTTTATTTTGGCGGTTTGTGGTGAAGATCTGTGAGTTTCAGTGTGTGTTTTATGCTTATCATCGTTATCAACATAAATTTGATCAAGATCTCGATATAATATTGTTTATCGCCCAGCCCTAGAAGAAAGTATTTTAACATTTAAACAGTAATACACTTTAGCTTTAAATGCTTCTTTAGTTATTCTAAGACTTGCATTACAACCACGACAAGATTGATGCTGCAAGAGCAATTAGAGTTTTTATCAATAATGGAACAATGTTATCCAGAGGATCCTTTGTGATCTAATACAACAACACACAAGAGTCAGCAAAGTCAGCGAGAGATTTACAAGCAGGTATAAACATCAGAAATAAATGTCAACAGCTGCACTGACTGAATGAATCCATCTGGACATTAGAAAAAATGTCACATATTTAAGAATATAGAAATATATGTGACGCTGCTTTGGGAGCAGATTAAGTCTTATAAAGGTCAAATACTGTTATGCATGATAATGATGTTCCTCTGAAAATACAGGAATGCTTGTATTGATTTCTGGAATAATTGCTGCCAGAACCCTGTGAACAACAATTGCAAATACAACTTACTATCAAGATTCTATTACTGTACCTCTCTATTACAATTTCTCAACGCCTCCCATCGTTTCAATTGGACTTTTTCAGAATTTTTCATAGCCTGATGAGCTGCCACTAATGTTTATGGCTACACTTAATCACGCAGCAGGAGACGCTCGCCGAACCGAATCCATTCTGATTTGCCTCTCTGTCTGGACATAATCAATTTTGAAGGCCAATTATTTTCAGAGGGGGATAAAATAGTTACCTTTGAACAACCTTCTTTTCCAATTCAGACAGCCTTATACTCAATATACAAATCCCACTGTGGATGACCTTATGTATAAGGTCTTTGTGAGAGCAGAGCTTTAATTAAAGCCTTTATGTGTATGTGCATTATAAAGATATTCATGATGTACACTCTAATACATTATGTCTTTTCATATTTTGTAGCCAAAGTAAAAATGCATTGTAATATTTGTAGATTCCTTGTTACATCTGGCTTTGCTTGTCATGTTTTTTAATTCATTATACATTCAAAAGGTGACTGTCATCATAATTATTAATGAGATCATATAATGGCAAGAGAAAAATTAGAGGAGAGATAACAAGACAGAGCGCTACCATTTGAATAGATCATAACCGTATGAGATCTTCTGACCTTCTTTATTATATTGCTTGATTTTTTTAGTTACAGTCCCCAAAGCGAGTCAACGAAACAGGCAGAAATGTTTCAGTCTCTGCATGAATAGGTTATATAATCCGGATTGTTTTTCTATAAGCTTCATTTGTCATTTGAGAGGAAAATGTTTTTCTCCGATTATGAAAAGCTTCGCTGTGTCTGGAGGGATTCTCTTCAGTGTGTTTACCATCCTTGAAGCCTCAATTATTGTGAAAGGCCAGCATTATCACTGCATTAGGAATTTTAATTTCCCCTCTGAAACCGCAATTTATTGTATGCAGCAGTGCATTTAAAATGCTGATTTATCAGGACTATCAGAGGGATTGCAGGCGAGAGCACGAAGGACATGGAAAATCATCGCAGTTCAGCAAGGATCCAATAGATCAAACACATCAAATAGACTGCATTTTGCTTCACAACCGTGTGCCGAGCATTTGGATTAAATAACGGTTTATCGCTGGATGAGAAATGGAATCAGTAGAAACACCAGATTTTTACATTTCTGAACGAATGTTACTTTCTTCTGCTAAAAGGAACACTGACTTGTGGAAAACGCGCCGTCTGTGGGATTTTTCAGCAGGTGAATCTGGTAGGGCTGCTCAATAATGATTAAATGGTTTTTACATTTCATCATAATTATTGCACTTTCATGTAACCTCAAATCAAGAGAACATCAACTCGCAGATTTAATTGCAGTAAACGGCGAAAACGATGTGAAGGAAAACAGACTGGCTTTATTCCACTTTAATTTGAGCAGAATATCAATAGACATCACTAAACTCTAGCTTAAATGTTTACCAGTGTTTTCAGCTCATCGGCGCTTTTTCCATAACGTAGAGAGAGCTTGTGTGCATGGTTGCCAGGTTGAGAAGATGAGGTAAAACACTGCATGGGCAGAAAATCGATTTATGAAAAAATATCTGATTGGGGGATTTAAACTCTTGACATCTGGCAACCACAACATGAACTCTTACGGAGGCTTGTTACCAAGCAAGATAATGCAAATGCCAAATTAAAAAATGAAACTTTTTCAGGATAGATAACCAGCGGGCACATATATGCTTAATAAATCAGGAATGGCAGAAAACATGATTCAAATATGATTGATGGTGCACTTAGTAAAGTAGCAGCACAATTTCCTGAACAACACAAATGATTTGAGGAATCATTGGAGCACAAACCGGTCGATGCACATGCTGAACTTTAAGATGTAACGCTTGAGGTTTGAACACATTAGCTATAGTTACAAATACTTTTATTAGCAGGCACTAAAATGTAAATCTAAATTTAAGCTACTATGATTACATTATACAAGTGTGAGTTTCGCAGATCAACAGTCTGTAAATAAAGCATCTACAGCATAGTGAAGACGTTTTGTAGTTTGTGTGTTCCAGCTCATCTAATGGAGAACGCTTCCTCTGCAGCTCTCCAGAGGCCAGACAGGAGTGAAAAACACAAAGGTTTAGGAGATGGCCTCAATATGTGACCTGCTTCTGGCCCGAGGCTTTCATCCGTCTTCCAGAAGCAGCTCTGGCCCATTCTGGGTTCAGATGGTCCAAGCCAAGACTAGCACAGGCAGAGATATAGTGTGGAACAGGATTCAACATGATTTTTTTTTTTAGTTTCCTAAAATAAAATGCAGGGATGTGGAGATTGTGTTTGTCTCTGAGGGCCATGCTTTCCTCTCTAAAGAAGGGTGGAGGTACGGCTGAGCAGTTTAACCAAATATGTAGTGTGTTATGAGTCATTTTGTATAAATCACAACCTATATTATGAGAGAGAAAAAAAATGCCCATGTGCTAAAGGATAAATCTGCACAATCTAGTTATTTAAATATTTTCCAAATCTTCTCTTGTTATTTGGAACTTGATGGACACAAATCAAAAGATCAAATAATGAATGATTCAGTGTGGCATCAATGTAAAGAAAGCTTTACTTGATTCAAAGCTAAAGATTCAACATTCTGAGTTTGAAGTTGTTAACTCTGTGAAAAATAAGTATACTTTAACTTGCTTTTATGAAAATATACTTTAAAACAATATGCCTACACTGTAAAAAATGTCAAGCCGTTTCAACTAATTATTATTTAGTAACAAGTTCCACAGAAATTTTACGTTCAGTCAATTTCTGTCTTCAAAGTGTTGCCTGAATTGTTTGTTTACTGAAATAGTTTTATAGTCCATTCAACTAAAATTATTTAATTGGTCAAACATTTAGAAAACTACAGCAAATTGTGTCAATTAAAATGTAACCATTCACTCCATGTGTTTCATGTTACCTCAACTAAGATTTATTATTTGGGCATCCTAAGAAATTGCTGTATAACTAGTTATTATACTTTATATTGAGTTTAAGAAAATTATTACCTGGTGTCTATCAATCACTAAAACACACACATTACAACACATAATAGCCTTTATTTAATAACAATCTGCATTTATAACATTTGTCATAAGTGCGAACTGAATTTAATGCGTTCAGACATTAATTGCATGTTAATTGCAGTTAAATGAAAATGTATTATAGTTATTTCTCACAGTATACTGCTGAATGTACTGACAAGCATTTATGGTAAACTAAAATATGCTATTTCTATTTAAACTTGTATGTCATATATTTAAATATATGTGCAGTTACACATTTGTAGTGAACAAGTTTCAATTTAGTATGTTTAAAAAAACTTCAAATAACACTAGTTAAAATTATAATCAAGTACGTTACATGTGCTTTAGTATGTTAGTCAATACATCAAAATAAGTTTACTTCTTTATAACATAAAAAAATCTTAAAATATGACTTCAAAATATAAAGTACAACATTTAATTTTACATTATTACAAAGTGTGCTCTTTAAAGTGTCATGAAAAAGTCTCTCTCTTGCGCGTTTTATTTCATTAATATTATATTATATGTAAGTACAGTTTTTTTTAAATAGTACAGTTTTTTAAATATATTTGAAGGATTTGAAGTACACTACAGGTGCATATTCAATATAATTAAGCACAGTTCTTTTTGCACACACCTAAATAGTTTAATGCCGCTTCACAGTGTACCCAATACCTAACTTCAAGTAAGTTCTTTCTCATCGTGACTTGTCTGTGTATCTGTCTCTGTTTTGCTTCAGCTACTCACTAGTAGTGTTGTCACTGTCAGTGCAAGCTGCAACAGCTGCACACATGTGTCTGGAACAGCACTCACATCGCCAGCTGCTTCAGCGCTGCATGTTGCCAAGCTATGCTGGGGTGCGTTTCCCAAAAGCAACTATGGTGACAAGTTCCGTCGTTACCAATAGAGTTCAATGGAACGAACCACCATAGTTAGCTAACGATGCTTTTGGGAAACGCACCCCTGGTTGATCACAAGTAGACGTTCCTACAGTAATTATGACATCCATAGTAATGCTTATATAATGTGTGAAACCAGTCCTGACATTAAAACTATACTGGAATGGATAATATTGGATATAATTTACACCAGTACATAATGCATCATATCATAGATGAAGGAGAATCAACACACATTCTCTTCTGTCCACATATATGCACAGATAGACCGTTAATTATTATCAATGCAACCAGGGCCGTTTCTAGCCAATTTGACACCCTAGGCGAAATCCCTATTGTATAGTAACGACACTAATTTGTGGAGATTCAGTGCATTGAGTTCCACAAATCTGAATGCATTATTTGTAAATTGACTGTTAAGATAAACATTTTGCACAATTTAGTATCTGTAATATCATTGTGTTGCCACTAGATGCCTGTATAGCCCTATGTAACAATCCCTAGTGGCTAAGACATTGCACATAATTTACACATAAATCACACACAAACCCTCAGTCGGCTAGTGCGGGATCGGATGCTGCGGAGACGTCTTCCTGAGGGCAGCAGAGAGAGCAGTCTGTGGGATGGGTGGCTGGAGTCACTGATGATCCTCCGGGCTTTCCTTATACACCTTATACAGATTGACAGTACTCTAGCCCAATAATGTTGGGGGATCCAGTGGGGGCGGCTGTCATATTTCAGGGTGACCGTGCCACTCTTTATCACAACCCTGCTAAAAGTGCCAGTACGTGCGCTCATTGGCGCCCCTTCAGCTCGTGGCGCCCTAGGCGACCGCCTAGCTTGCCTATGCCTAGAAACGGCCCTGAATGCAACACAATCTAAAACATAATTGTGTACGGTTTCTGTATGTTCAGAGACTCTTCATTTAAAATCAGGAAACGTCTCACTTCACAAGCTCTGCTGTCGAGCTGATGATCCGAATCAGATTACTCTGAAATAAAGGAGTGCAGTGACTACAGTGCACTAAAGATTCTTCTTGAGGCTCCTCCATAAGTGCGTGAGGCTCTTATATTTGTCCTGTCTGCTGTCTGTGACGTCACGGCTCAGGATAGTCACTAATGAATCTCTGACACCGTGTGTGTTTTTGCGCTGTCATTGGTAGGGGTTCAACGGATCACAAAACTCACGGTTCGGATCATATTGCATTTTTTTTGAGTCATGGATCAGATAATTTTTTGGATCAGCAAGGAAAAAAAATTATATCACTGTAACTTTGTTTTCAGTTTATTTTTTATTTGTTTTCCTCACACTTTTAGTACTTTTTCCAATACCACAGTAAAAACTACTAGCCTAACTAAAAAAGTTCAAACATGATTAAAGGCAAGTGAACCATCAGTAAAAAATAAGAATAAATGCACAAAATACAAGCATAGATAAATACAATATAATGTATATTATATTAATATATTATGTGTAAAATAACACTGCATAGTGTTCACTGTTTAAATGAAATATACATTAATCTTTGTTAAAGCTGTGTTTTGTTGTTTGATTAGCATTAATGACATCAGCAGGTATTTATAGGCTGCTATCACTTTAAGACCGCGATGCACAAATCTAATATAGCAGTACACATCAGGACAGAGCTGACTGCGTTTATGAGAATTATTGCTGATACATGTATTTTGACGTAATTTTATGTGGATGTGGATGTGTCTGTTCAAATGCAAGGAGATGCGAAAGAGGAATCAAGTTTAAGTGCAATAAGATGCCAAAAAAGTTCAAGTACCAAACTGAGTCAAGCCAGGGTTGCCAGGTCCACGGTTTTTCCTTCACTAAACATTATTTGTAGTGTGCCTCCCATCCAATAATCACAAAGAGTTTTGTGCTTTGTTACTTCAAATCAGAAACAAAGTCTCAATACAGTTCTCAAATAATGTGCATTTTATCACAAAATTCAAACAATAAATGTGTGTTGATGCTCTTAAATGTGGCGTGACAGATCGCTGTAGCTGCTTCGGTTCAAGCATTAGCACAGGGCACAAGTCATCGCTTTCACTTTAATACATGTTATAATGTGAAATAAACGTCAGAAGGTATGTGTAAAAATGCAGTACAACTTACCAAAATGTATCATGTCTTCAGTAATCGCTCAATCGGGAAAGACGTCAATAAAACATTTCCGTTTTGAATATGATTATTGTATCTGAAAATAAATAGAAGTTTAAAATAATAGTTTGGGCTCTGTTGTTAATTATAACCTATAATATTATTGTAATGTACCAAATGAGAGGGTTCTCTGTATAGTTTACAGCATTAGTTGGGAGAGATTTTTTTCCTTAAGAAAACTAAACGATTGGCATCGGCAGATATCATTATGAATAACTGACTGGTATAGCCTGAGAAATTTAGTATCAGTGCATAATGTTTATTATTTGAATCAAAGTAATGTCTGCAGTGCCATATTAAGTGTCATTATAACCAAATAAAAGACTGACATCTCTGCAGGCTGATTGTTGCTTTTGTTCCTTGCACAAAAATGGCAGCATGTCAGCAGGCGCATTTTTGGGAAGTGTAGATATTTTATCGTGCACTGCATAGCGCTGCATAATCACACTATTTTGACATTTGCATAAATGCAACTGTTTTGTACTGGTACCTAGAAGCTGGTATGTACCAATTTAAGGATTTGTGATGAGCCTAATGCACACGTAATAAAGGCACATGCAATGCAAAATGACTCGTGTTAAGCTACTGTATGATGAATTAGCTCTGTTGCACGGTCTGCGTATTACTATTGATCCGATGACATATGGAGTATAACGTATACATTTGTAATTGTTTAAATTTGTTATTTTAACTCTATAACCGCTGCTGTTTTCACTGTGGTTCTCCGAGAGGCCTGACAAAAATAAAAGAATTGATTTTGTTTTTCCCGTTACTCTCTCAAAGCGTGCCTTGGCAAGATTTCAGCCCTAACCATTCGCCGATATCTGGGATGGGTCTGATCACTGGGACATCCTGTAATTACATTTCTGTTGTGTTTGAGTGCTTTGAGTTACACTGGAGAATTACTCATCAGTGCGAATATTGTCAGCGTTGGTCAAACACTTTACTCATTCTAGATTAAGATCAATACTTCTGTCACCTTTGCTACAATCTGTCTCCAATTTTTCCCAAAACGGTTTGCCACGAAGACCACAGTAATTACAGTGATCGCATGTCCCCATGTCTGGAGAAAGTGCATGGTGATAGATGTCAACACAAAAGCCTTTTTTCTCTTTTGATTCACCCTCTGCTACATAGATAATTGGGATCACACGTTTTCTTGTCACTGGATTTAAAGGATTATCTTCCAATTCAACAGCCGGCCTGAGAGCGATAGTAAGAATAGGAAGACTCATTAATGGTTCTGATAAATATAATTCATCTAAGATGAAGGTGTCACTGCCCTTCAGAAGGTGACAGAAAGGGAATTAAAATGGTAAGATTATATATATATATATATATATAATTGACATATTCAAAAATGGGTTAGTCCTCAAGATCTACAGTCTTTGAGTTTGTTTGGCCAAAATCTAAATAAATTTAATTACTCTAAAATAAAAAATAAATAAAATAAAATAAAATATAAAAAACAACCATAAAGATATTTTATTTCAACTATTTGCCAAGGCAACATTTCTCTTTTTTTGTTTAAAGTTGAAGTACTAAAATAACTCAAACTAAATAAACTAAATCAAAACTATACAGATGTATTAAAAACAACCAAAAACTAATAGAAATGACAAATCGTGCAAGAAAATTACTAAAACTTTAACTAAAATTAAAATGAAAACAGAAAATATAAAATAAAATCCAATTCAAAATAATAACAAAAATATAATAATTTGTCAATGATACTAAAATAACTTCAATTTGGCTTAAAAAAAAAACTTCTGTTAGCATACAATATTGAGTAAAATATGTTTGTATACTGCAAGAAAGTGACTTGAATTAGGAAATTGTATAAACAGCATGTTTTTGTGCTCTAGTCATACACATCCATTGGCATAGAGATGAGATTTCTAGTTTGTTCTCTTGATGGAAATGAAATTTCCATTTTTTTTTTTTTCATGCAAAAACTGCAAAAAGAACCCACAGTTATCTCTGTTCTGACTATGTAAGACTATGTACGTGGTTTAAGTAGTTTGGAGAATGGATGGATGGATCTACTGACAAATTGTTCTGAAATACAGTTACAGTAATAATACATTACTTACCTACTTATGGTTACAAGTACAAAAATGTAAAAAAATGTCATGTACTATAACAATAATGCCCTATAATAGTCAACGCTCATGCTGTATCGTGTGGTTTTATGTTATATTGCACTCTTTAAAAAACAAACAAAAAAACAAATGCAAAACAATTTACTAATGGACTTCACAAAGTGAAGTGTTATGTCCATTATTAAATTGTTTAGCATTTTTGGAGCCTATGGTGTGCCAACTTTTGTTTGTTTGTTTTATTATTTTCTTTGTCAAGCACCCAGTTTTGAGCTTTTTTTTTTTTGCCATTGATGTGCGTGCTTTGGTTCCGTCTTTGTACTCTTTAAAAGTACAATTTTAAATAAATATTCTAATTATTATGTGTTGTGATAAGTCAGAGGCGTGTGGAGAGAATTGGGCAGGTCGGTGATGAAATCAATGGCGATATGGGACCAAGGTCGGTGTGGTGTGGGTAGTGGATTTAGCAAACCGGCTGGAAGCTGTCTAGGAGACTTGGATGTGCTGCATGTGATACAGTTCTGGATAAATCGGGTTGTGTCAGCCAGCAACCACCACCAGGTGGTTTCTGAATAGATTCTCCGTGGCAGTGATTCCAGGGTGACCCGAACTGAGCGTTGTGTGTACTTGGGTTAGAAGTCGTGGTCGAAGGGACTCAGGGACATAGGTGAGGTTTGCAGGGCATTCAGGAGGTGGCGGATTTTGAAGATTCAGATGTTCAATCTCAGTCATGATATCCCATTGTACTGGTGACAAGAGTAGCTTGTCAGGAATGATATTGTCATTGGAGCGGGGATGGCTTGTTTCCTCAGTTTGGCAAGAGAGAGCGTCAGCCTTGGTATTCTTGGTGCCTGGCCGGTATGTCACCGTGAACCGAAACCTCGTGAAGAACAATGCCCACCTGGCCTGTCG
>NW_015542402.1:536155-537590 GCF_001515605.1 Sinocyclocheilus anshuiensis | reverse complement strand
TGGTATTGCATGAGTCGTGTCAGCACTGATCTGACGTGACGAATGTGTTCCTCCCGAGTGTTTGAATAAATTAGTATATCGTCAATGTATACGATTACCCATCTGTCGAGCATGTCACGGAAGATGTCGTTCATGAACGACTGGAAGACTGATGGACTGTTGGCAAGGCCGAAGGGCATAACCAAGTATTCATAGTGCCCACTAGTGGTCGAAAATGCCGTTTTCCATTCATCTCCCTCTCGAATACGAATCAGGTTGTAGGCATTGCGTAGATCCAGCTTGGTGTAAATAACAGGCAGGCAGATAACAATCAGAGTAACGGGAAACAGTCCAAGAACAGATGCACAGACAATCAAACACGGGTAAACGCTCGGAAATGACAGCCAGGGCAAATCAAGACTATTGGGGCAGGCGGCTAGCAAACAGAGTCCAGGTGAAACAATCCAAGTCGGGGCAGGCAGATAACAATCAGAGAATCGGGAAACAGTCCAAGAACAGATGCACAGAAAATCAAACACGGGTATAACGCTCGGAAATGACAGCCAGGGCAAATCAAGACTTCGCAGAGAGTCTGTGTGTGTGAGTGGTTTATATATGTGTGTGTATATGAGATGCAGGTGTGGATGATTAATCAGTCCCAGGCATGAGGGGTGATGGGAATTGGAGTCCAAATGGGAATCACTAATATTCGGGAGACGGTTCCCTCTGGTGGTGCGGAGGAGGCGGTACGGGAGCCTCCTCTGTAACATTATGTCTATTATTATCCATTATATGTTATGTCTGTTAAATAGGTCTACTATTTTTTGACCCATACATTCTGTAAGGATTGTGTAGAACAAACATTTATGTGGCAAAAATAGGAGAAGGGTAGGGGAGAGCGGGGCACAAAGTAACACTTTTTGACTTTCTCAGTTTGTGTAAATCCACATGGGTTCAGAATATAATTTTTTTATCCACAGTAATTTTACACTTGTCTAGTACAAATATGTCACTTTGTTTCATAATTACAGTGTATACGTTTTTTTTTATTTACCCTCAAAAAATGGAAGTGAAATGTGACGACATGCCCCGTAGGTGGGGTACATTATAACATCTGAGGGGCACGTTGTAACATGACCATATGACAGCTTAAAATGTTATCTGATTGAATGAAAAAAATATACAAGACAAACTAAAATATTTTGTTAGTAAAAAAATAAAAATAAAAATAAAAAATTCAAATAAAATAATGGCGTTTTTTTTAAGAATTAAAAATTATCTGATTTTGGAGTTTGACAATGAACACATTGCAATCATGCATGGGATGGCCCACATAAACAAGCAAAAATGCTTTACATGTCTTGAAATAATAATTTCTTAACATTAAACATTGACTATCAGTATTTATTCACCTGTTTCTCGTCGTTTATCATTAAAATGTATTAAAGTAAATAGT
>NW_015542402.1:523924-535317 GCF_001515605.1 Sinocyclocheilus anshuiensis | reverse complement strand
AAGGATGGGTGCGGAAGTGAACCGAGTCTTTAGTTCGTGGAATGCCTGCCGTGACTCTGGTGACCAAATCACTCTGGCGGCGTGACGTTTGGTCATGGTTGTCAGAGGGGCGGCGACTGCACTGAAGTCTCTGATAAATCGCCTGTAGAAATTTGCAAAACCTAGGAAGCGTTGTAATTCCTTGACTGTTTGAGGTTGTGGCCAGTCCAGAATCGCTTTGACCTGCCTCTCGTCCATTGCTACCCCCTCCTGGCTGATCACGTAACCAAGGAACGAGATGCTGGTTTGATGGAATTCACACTTTTCAGCTTTGGCATAGAGTTGGTATTGCATGAGGCGTTTCAGCACTGATCTGACGTGACGAATGTGTTCCTCCAGAGTGTTTGAATAAATTAGTATATCGTCAATGTATACGATTACCCATCTGTCGAGCATGTCACGGAAGATGTCGTTCATGAACGACTGGAAGACTGATGGACTGTTGGCAAGGCCGAAGGGCATAACCAAGTATTCATAGTGCCCACTAGTGGTCGAAAATGCCGTTTTCCATTCATCTCCCTCTCGAATACGAATCAGGTTGTAGGCATTGCGTAGATCCAGCTTGGTGTAAATAACAGGCAGGCAGATAACAATCAGAGTAACGGGAAACAGTCCAAGAACAGATGCACAGACAATCAAACACGGGTAAACGCTCGGAAATGACAGCCAGGGCAAATCAAGACTTCGCAGAGAGTCTGTGTGTGTGAGTGGTTTATATGTGTGTGTGTATATGAGATGCAGGTGTGGATGATTAATCAGTCCCAGGCATGAGGGGTGATGGGAATTGGAGTCCAAATGGGAATCACTAATATTCGGGAGACGGTTCCCTCTGGTGGTGCGGAGGAGGCGGTACGGGAGCCTCCTCTGTAACATTATGTCTATTATTATCCATTATATGTTATGTCTGTTAAATAGGTCTACTATTTTTTGACCCATACATTCTGTAAGGATTGTGTAGAACAAACATTTATGTGGCAAAAATAGGAGAAGGGTAGGGGAGAGCGGGGCACAAAGTAACACTTTTTGACTTTCTCAGTTTGTGTAAATCCACATGGGGTTCAGAATATATATATTTTTTATCCATAGTAATTTTACACTTGTCTAGTACATATGTCGCTTTGTTTCATAATTACAGTGTATACGTTTTTCTTTATTTACCCTCAAAAAATGGAAGTGAATTGTGACAACATGCCCCGTAGGTGGAACACATTGTAACATCTGAGGGGCACGTTGTAACTTGACCATATGACAGCTTAAAATCTTATCTGATTGAATGAAAAAAATATACAAGACAAACTAAAATATTTTGTTAGTAAAAAAATAAAAATAAAAATAAAAAATTCAAATAAAATAATGGCGTTTTTTTTAAGAATTAAAAATTATCTGATTTTGGAGTTTGACAATGAACACATTGCAATCATGCTTGGGACGGCCCATATAAACGAGCAAAAATGCTTTACATGTCTTGAAATAATAATTTCTAAACATTAAACATTGACTGTCAGTCTTTATTCACCTGTTTCTCGTTGTTTCTCATTAAAATTAATTAAAGTAAATAGTGTAAATTACATCGCTAATGTCATAGAATAGCACATTGTAACGCAGTGTTACAACGTGCCCCATCCGCGCAACTGGAATTTAAAACTGGTTAGTGTCTTCTGCTAGTTATCAAAGCATTAAAAAAATGATCTGAACTGATAAATAACAGATTAGAGATTAAAATAATAGCAGATTTGTCTAATTTTAAATGAATAATAAAAACTGAGATGAAAAAATTTACTTAAGCCAGAATTTTATGTTCAGCGGTATCTTCAAAAGATTTTTTAATTTTGGCGCACATTTTTTCTATATAATGTTGATATGGTAACTAATAAATACTGTAAATTTTGTTATGCTAGCATGTGTGGAAATATTCAAACCATGTGTGTTACAACTTACCCCGCGTTACTTTTTGCCCTGTGCTCCCCTAATTGTAGAGCAGAAAGTCTGGGTTTGTGGGGAACCAATCCGTGTGAGGAAGAGTAAGAGCAGGAGACTGCTGGATATCTGGGGAATCCCCGTTGCCCAGGGCAACACTGACGTAAATGCCATAGGCTCACCATTCCCTTCAGGTTTGTCTTGAAAAGAAGGGGTTTTGTGTGAAAATAGCACAGACTGGCCGATGAGGAAACACCCTCGAGAGGCCATCATTGTTCCCAGTGGCACAGAGAACTATATCTATAAGTCTCTGGAAGTTGGCAGGTGTCTCATGAAGCCTGAAGGGAAGAACTTCAGTACACTGCCAGTGACCTCCTGGTGTACTGAAAGCTGCCTTTTCTTCTGCATCATCTGAAATCTTGCCTCACACAGTCTCTCAGTCATCTTATCTCAAGGCATGGGCTGACTGTCAAAGGCAGCTGGTGTCATTCAGCTTTTGGACGTTGTTAGAAAAACAGAAGGTGCCGTTGGGTTTCAGAACTATGACTATGAGGCTGAACCAAAGACACCTTGAGTGCCCCAGTTGCTGCGTCTTATCTCTGATTATTTCAGCACTTAGTAGTGATGCTGCCTCATGGTTGCTCTAGAATACAATCATTAATTTAATTCAATCTGCCCAGGGAGGTGTAAGAAACCACTTCCTTGAGGTCCTGTTCAGCTTGATAAGAGCTGGCCTCTGTTTCTGCTTCATTGAGAGGGCAGCCAACTGTTATGGCAGCGGCACCCAGCATTTCATCAGATTCATGTAGTGCAACTGTTCCACCTTCCTCCGGTTACTGTACACAGTGCTGGGTAGTCTGTTACTGATTACAAATTACTTGACAAAAATTGTAGTTAGAAACGTCATCTATTACATGACACATTGTAGGTAATATAATCTGACTACTTTTTGATTACTTTGAGATTACTTTTGATCTAACTCATTTATCACCAGTGTTGGAGGTAACACAGTTCAAGGAAAGCGAGTTACGTAATCAGATTACTTTTTCAAGTTACTAGTAAAGTAATGCATTACTTTTAAATTTACAAGAAAATATCGAATTGATGAAAAGTTAATTAAACCATAAAAATGTAAACTTAAAGAAAAAATGAATGCTTTAAGAATAAAAACAATACCTTAATGCTAAAAACAGAACTATTTTGTTTGTTTATCAGCACATCAGTGTGACCATTAACCAACATCAGAAAACTGTGAACATGAAGATGTGTTGAAATGGAAATATTAAAGGGTTAGTTCACCCAAAAATGAAAATTAGGCTGTTTTATGAGGAAGAGTAAGAGCAGGAGACTGCTGGATATCTGGGGAATCCCCGTTGCCCAGGGCAACACTGACGTAAATGCCATAGGCTCACCATTCCCTTCAGGTTTGTCTTGAAAAGAAGGGGTTTTGTGTGAAAATAGCACAGACTGGCCGATGAGGAAACACCCTCGAGAGGCCATCATTGTTCCCAGTGGCACAGAGAACTATATCTATAAGTCTCTGGAAGTTGGCAGGTGTCTCATGAAGCCTGAAGGGAAGAACTTCAGTACACTGCCAGTGACCTCCTGGTGTACTGAAAGCTGCCTTTTCTTCTGCATCATCTGAAATCTTGCCTCACACAGTCTCTCAGTCATCTTATCTCAAGGCATGGGCTGACTGTCAAAGGCAGCTGGTGTCATTCAGCTTTTGGACGTTGTTAGAAAAACAGAAGGTGCCGTTGGGTTTCAGAACTATGACTATGAGGCTGAACCAAAGACACCTTGAGTGCCCCAGTTGCTGCGTCTTATCTCTGATTATTTCAGCACTTAGTAGTGATGCTGCCTCATGGTTGCTCTAGAATACAATCATTAATTTAATTCAATCTGCCCAGGGAGGTGTAAGAAACCACTTCCTTGAGGTCCTGTTCAGCTTGATAAGAGCTGGCCTCTGTTTCTGCTTCATTGAGAGGGCAGCCAACTGTTATGGCAGCGGCACCCAGCATTTCATCAGATTCATGTAGTGCAACTGTTCCACCTTCCTCCGGTTACTGTACACAGTGCTGGGTAGTCTGTTACTGATTACAAATTACTTGACAAAAATTGTAGTTAGAAACGTCATCTATTACATGACACATTGTAGGTAATATAATCTGACTACTTTTTGATTACTTTGAGATTACTTTTGATCTAACTCATTTATCACCAGTGTTGGAGGTAACACAGTTCAAGGAAAGCGAGTTACGTAATCAGATTACTTTTTCAAGTTACTAGTAAAGTAATGCATTACTTTTAAATTTACAAGAAAATATCGAATTGATGAAAAGTTAATTAAACCATAAAAATGTAAACTTAAAGAAAAAATGAATGCTTTAAGAATAAAAACAATACCTTAATGCTAAAAACAGAACTATTTTGTTTGTTTATCAGCACATCAGTGTGACCATTAACCAACATCAGAAAACTGTGAACATGAAGATGTGTTGAAATGGAAATATTAAAGGGTTAGTTCACCCAAAAATGAAAATTAGGCTGTTTTACTCACCCTCGAGACATCCTAGGTGTATATGACTTTCATCTTTCAGACGAATCCAGTTGGAGTTATATTAAAAATTGTCCTGGCTATTCCAAGCTCTATCATTGCAGTCAGCGGGTGTTGCAGTTGAACAGTCCACGAATCGTCAAATAAAGCGCGTGCATCGATAATAAAACGTGCTTCACACGGCTCCGGGGGTTGAATAAAGGCCTCCTGTAGCGAATCCATGTGTTTTTATAAGAAAAATATCCATATTTCAAACGTAATAAACCTATTACCTCTTTTTTTTCATCTATTATTATTTGAAATATAAATTCATTATTTTGAAATAGTCAAACGTTCTGAAAAAAAGAGAGATTTTATTTTTTGCCATATTGCCCAGCCGTAGGCTTACCAGGCATCTGAGATATTTAAGCATAAAAATGTCAGCATAAAACCAACTTCTACTACTCATTTAGTGGTGTCTAACTGGAAATAAGCACATAGATCTTGAGATATTGTTTTTTTTTTTTGACATGCCGTCTTAAAAGCACAGAGCTCATAGTGCAAGACTATGCAACACAATGGGCATATTCTCCTCCCTGTGACGCATATCTACAGGAACCAAATATTTTTCAATATACAGTGGCTTCATGCTGCCAGAATCCTGCGTGCAACATCTGCATTCCAGTGCAGTGCTTTACCAGCAAAACAAAACTAAGCAGGTACTAAGAATTAAGGCAGATCATAACGTCAAAGATGAATCTTAAAGCTGTTTACTTGCACTCGTAAATGAAGGCAAACAAGCGTGACAACTATATGCATCAGCAGGTGTACAGGCATCTGGTCAAATTCCCTCTGGGTCCCAAGTACATTACTTATTGAGATATGCATTATTCACTGGTGTGTGTGTGTGTGTGTGTGTGTTGTCTGAGGTTGGCACAGCCCCTGCCATCAGCCTGGCAAAATGCTGAATTCATTGGGAGGAGGAGATCTGTTTTAGGAAGAACACCAGCAAAGTGAAAGTGTCATCACTTATTAAATCATGCGGTGATGTGCCGCTAGGATCAGACCGCGTTCTCATTCATGTTCATGTAAGGTGACAGAGTTTGAAAGCCACAGCTGCTGGAACAGAAGGAAATCATCACGATGTCAGACACGAGAGGGCAGAGATGACAGGCAGCCGTAGCCCCTGCTGTACTGCGTGACAAAGCACGCTACGTGTACTAGATCGCACACCCTAATCCATACTGTTATTCTGCAAGGGTTCCAAGAGGTCCAGCCTCTCAATGTCCTTCCCAGAATCATAACGCACACTCTTTCATGAGCCATACGGCTTTGAATAAGCAACATGTTCATTGCAGCCAACTGATGTCAGATGAAGTCAGTGAGATTTTTTAATTTAAAAAGATCATGAAATGCAGTTTCAGATTTATATATTATGTTTCTCGAGGTTAGTTTATAAAGATTGCATGTTTTTTGCACCAAAAAAGTCCAATATTTGAAAAAATGATCATTTTGCATCCTAATTTTCCCTTTCTGTGAAATGCACTCAATTTGAAGGGGCGTTTTCTCATGCAGTAAATGTCTACTGCTCTGATTGGCTGACTTCCTCTCACTGTAGCCACGCCCTCCTTTACAGCACGTGGTGTGTTTTGATACTCGAGATGGCAAGACCTGGGATAAAGCTGGATATGTTTGTATAATTGTTTAATTTTCGGTCAAGCAAATCTTTCAATCAAAGATAGTATGAAAAACCGGCAACATGTTTAGAATAATTCACAAACAGTCCGTTGTGACAAGCAAACAAAAATGTTGTCTTTCATTCGCTTATGCACGTCATTAAAAATCAACTTCAGCCATGCATTTCCAATAATCAGATCTGTAGGAAGGTCATGCATTGTTTCTTTACATGCACCGAGTTTGATCTTCTTACTTTATGTCTTTATCCTACAGCAGTACTACAAGAGCAGTGCGTGATTTTCTGTCTTTCTTTTGTTGCTTGATTAACATCAATGACTCGGACAAGAGCAACTAAATTAGGCTGCTATCCCTTTAAAACCGAATGCACAGCTGCAATGGATGCAATGCACTGATACACGTTCTCGCTGCTGTTTATGTTCACTTAAGACGTAATCAACTTGTTTACATGAATACTCGTCAAAACGGATAATTCGATATCATTTTGTGTGTAATTCTCCGTTCATGCAACTCGAGAGAGTACTCCCACATATTGACATTTTTGAACGTTTAATGCGACGTGCAGCAAGTGTATGTTAGCTTATGTCCCGCCGGTTCATATGTACGCATCTAACCTCCAAACCACGCAGCAGATTCGTTCTGAACGAATCTCTTCCCAAAACGTCCTCTCACTAACATTTTCATCTCATTTTTATTCGTTGACGAAAATGTCAATAGATTTACGTCAGAGTTTTAGTTTGTTATCGTCTTGTTTGTCGTCGGTGAAAAAAATGTCGTTGACGAAAATTATTCGTCAACGAAATTTACACTGATTCCTACCCAGTTTACTGGAAATATGTGCCTCTATCTACATTTCTGCAAAACTCAAAAAAACATACCTATGCATATAAATTCCTGCAGTTTCCAGTTGAAATGAACACTAGAGGCAGTAAGACACTTTATGACAACTTTTATTCCTTTTCACACAGATTGATTGATTGATTTTCAAGGCCAGAGTTTCGAATAAGAAAGCCTAATTTCACACACTTCCTTGCACAATATTATGCTATGACTTCAAAACGATTTTAACATGCTGTGAGATTTGAAAACTGATACTTTTGATCGTTAGCATTTTCTGATGCAGTAGGTTTGCTCAGTAGCTCACGCGATACAGCGTTGCACTTGTGCGGTGAAGAGCTCCGGTACAAATCCTGTAGAACTACAGTTTGACGAAACAGCTCAAACCCGCGTATAAGGAAGTTAAAATAGCACGGTTGCATCAGTGAATGCATTTTTATATCACTTTTGCATTCGTTCACACTATCAGGTAGATTTAGGGTTGGCTTTGGTGAAGGGGGTTTGTTATTTTCCAACATGATAGAGCCATTAACCTTTTAACAACCCTCACCGGATATTTGAATTCAGAACTGCTGCAATACATACCAGAAGCAATGCAGCAACACGTGCCTATGCTAAAGTAATAAAAACGTGTCATGGTCACATATTGAATGTGTGTTTTAGCGCCACTCATTAGTCATTTCACTTTGAAAAACACAAAACGTGCAATAATATACATAATATCTGTGTTGCAGAAACGTCACCACGAGCACATATTTCCAATGAGCCTGGGTTGCTTTATTCTGTCTTCTTTCTATCGGTGAATGATGTTTGCAGTTTTATCTAGTTTAATTTAGTTTTGCTCTGCCTCAATTTCAAATGATAAATGTGTAGATCTCCTCCCTGTGACTAAGACCATTGCTGAGCAGAACACAAAGTAGAATAACACATTTGACAGACCTTTTCATGTGTAATATTGCTCAAGAGACTGGCAATTATATGTTGGCAGTTCTGCTCCATTTAGAGAGGTCCAAAGCACTCTTGGGTTTGACGTGTACTTATGTATATACAGTCTGTCCTAGCTTATGTCCTTGCTCATGTGATCTGCCCAAGTAGGACATGTTCATGGATCACCATCACCTCTCAGTCTAGCAACAGCATTCCTGTGAGAAACAATTTATTTTCAGAATTGACTAGTCAGCAGGTTGTCTGAATGATTAGTCCGTTTTAATGATTAGGCTGGTTTATGATCAAATACACTGTCTACAACATTTCATTGCACAAAATATCATAGTCCTCACAAACAGATGGATTATGCATAACTTTTCTCATAGCAGGCAATTTGAAGTCCAGCAATGATTGTCTTTAGATTTAACCCTTGTGCTGTGCTAAAAATCCTTTACCTAATTTGGTCAAAAATGACCTGGCTTTTAAAAATTGCTTGCCATCTTAAAATGTTAATGCATTTTGAAATCTGTACATTGTGTTTGTATACGTCGTTTGCACTGCGCTCTTCCGTTACTTGATCTTTTTATTTTGGTGCGTCAATCTGTTGAGTTACTTAGTATAGGATACTAAGGATACTTAGTATAGGATTGTATGCTGTATGTAACCACATATCTAGAGAAACGTGTTTGTTTATTATCTTTTAAATACTATAGGGTATATCATTACACTTTTTTGCACACTTGAATTATTATTAACATAAATTGGTATTTTAGTACATTGAATTTTAACGTTTTGATAGTGTATAATAGTGTGTGTTGGTAATAAAATATATTAAATACATTAAAATACAATAAAAGATTATTCTAGATTTGCACAGTTGCTTTTTGTTTTGTATTACTGTTTCTACTCGGTCTAAAAAACAAAAAGAAGAAAATTCAATAAACAGTTGTTAACAAAAAAAGATGCCCATTACTTACTCTGCTAAAAATGACTCAATTAATGCAGAGCTGGCTTTGTCTTTCAGTTTCATCGATCTTAACCCTGCAATGCTTATGTGACATCAATAAATGCTTATGTTGGCTAAAAATGATCCCAAAAATGAACATTCTGTCATCATTTACTCACCCTCAAGTTGTTCCAAACCTGCAAGAGTTTCTTTCTGCAGACTTAAAAGTAGATATTTTGAAGAATGTTGGTAAACATAGTGTTGACGGTAGCCATTGACGTCCATGTGTTTTTTTGTTTTTTTCTCATACTATAGAAGTCATTGGCTACTGGCAACTGTTTGGTTACCCACATTCTTCAAAATATCTTCTTTTGTGTTGAACAGAAAGGAATAAACTCATGCAGGTTTGAACAACCTGAGGGTGATTAAATGATGACAGAATGTTCATTTTTGACTGAACTATCCCTTTAAGAAATGTTTTGTCCCAGTCGATGTCATTTTCAATGTGTTTGCTATTATAAATATTACACATATTTATATGAGTTTCTTTGCTCCAAAATCCTGTAAAACGAGTTCTCTGTTCAGTGTGTTAATTGGATGTGTGTTTTCATGTAGTAAGTTCCCTTTGGAATAATTGAATGAAAACAGCAGTCCTGTGAGACCGACTGTGGTGAAGCAATTGACAGCCTGTCGAGAAATCCAGGGCCGCAGGAAACTTGTGAAAATCAGAAGAGACTAAGTTTGACATCTGTATTTTTGTTCTACCATTTCATTTGCTCCTTCACTGTGACATCTCACTTTAGGAAGGTCTATGAGTGTGTATGTATGTTCCTGCAGCTCTCTGAGCTATAATAGAAATAACATGTTTACATGCATCCTAATAATCCGCTAATAATCTGACTGATAGCTCTGTCAGACTGAAAGCACTTTAATCTGATTCAATAATACATTTATATTCCATTTACATTTACTGAAAATTTACTGAAAATTGAGTGTTTACTGTTGTCATTTTGCATTATTGACACACTATTTTCCTAATTAATACTGTACAGTTGCTTTGACACAGTCTGTATTGTTAAAAGCGCTATATAAATAAAGGTGACTTGACAAAGCGACTTACAAATGAGGAGAACAATAGAAGCAATCAGACCAACAAGAGAGCAAAAGTATAAGCGATGTGACAGGTCTCAGTTAGTCTATCACAGTGTACATAGCAAGGTTTTTTTTTGTTGTTGAATAAATTACAAAAAAATGAATAGAATAGTTGAGTGCTAGTATTAATTGGTCAGGTGCTGACAAAAAAAGATGTGTCTTTAGAGGTTATTTGAAAATGGCTAAAGACTCAGCTGCTGGAATTGAGACAGGCAAGTTGTTCCACCAGCTGGGAACAGTCCAGGAAAAGGTCCGTGAGAGTAATTTTGTGCCTCTTTGGCATGGCACCACGAGGCATTGTTGCAGAACGCAAGCTTCTGGAGGGCACATAAGTCTGAACTAGTGAGTTTAGGTATATTGGTGAAGAGCCAGTGGTTGTCTTGTAGGCAAACATCAGACACCTTGAATTCTATGCGAGCGGCTATTAGCAGCCAGTGCAAGCTGATGAAGAGAGATGTGATGTGGGCTTTCTTCAGCTCATTGAAGACCACTCTCACAGCAGCATTCTGGATCAGTTGCAGAGGCTTGATAGTACATGCCGGAAGGCCCGCCAAGAGAGCATTACAGTAGTCCAGTCTGGAGAGAACAAGAGCTTGGACAAGGAGTTGTGTGGCCTGCTCTGACAGGAAGGGTCTAATCTTTCTAATGTTGTATAAGGCAAATCTGCAGGACCGGGCCGTTGTAGCAATATGGTCTGTGAAGCTTAACTGATCATCAATCACAACTCCAATGTTCCTGACTGTCCTGGAAGGAGCTATGGTTGACAAACCTAGCAGTATAGAGAAGTTGTGATGAAGTGCTGGGTTGTCTGAGACCACGAATATTTCGGTTTTAGCAAGACAGAATAATCCCCTGTATATATGCTCAGTGCTGTGATGTCACTGTGCTTTTGTTCATTCACGTCTTATGCAGGTGGAAAAAAATGTTCAGTGAACATATATAAACAATATTTCCTAAACATCTGCATTAGAAGTTCCTGATATGTATATGAAGAGTTTATTTGCAAAAACAGATAACTCCGATTTTTTACATTTTCAAAAATCAGGTTTTTTATTATGTTAGCAGTTATCTGTTTTTGCAAATGAACTCTTCATATATACAGTGGGTACGGAAAGTATTCAGACCCCCTTAAATTTTTCACTCTTTGTTATATTGCAGCCATTTGCTAAAATCATTTAAGTTAATTTTTTTTCCTCATTAATGTACACACAGCACCCCATATTGACAGAAAAACACAGAATCGTTGACATTTTTGCAGATTTATTAAAAAAGAAAAACTGAAATATCACATGGTCCTAAGTATTCAGACCCTTTGCTCAGTATTTAGTAGAAGCACCCTTTTGA
>NW_015542402.1:520898-523240 GCF_001515605.1 Sinocyclocheilus anshuiensis | reverse complement strand
AGTGAAAAATTTAAGGGGGTCTGAATACTTTCCGTACCCACTGTATATATATATATATATATACTGTTACGGAGCCGACGAGACGAGAGGCGTGCGGATCCATATGCAAAGCTTTATTCTAGAACATAGTCAAAACAGGCAAGGGTCAGACAATGGCAAACAGGTATATTGAGGGCAAGACACAAGAGTAGTCCAGTGAGCGGGCGTGGTCGATCTCCGGCGAACAATGTCCAAACAGGGTAATCCAAAGGGTTAATCCGAAACACAGGCTATGGTCCAGGCGAGGGGCAAACAGTATTCGAACAGGGCGAGACGAGATGGGGTAATCCAGGACAAGCGATAATCAGGAAACAGGCAATCAGGAAACTAGACGTGACTAGACTTAGACAACTAGAAACTCAAACTAGGACCGGGAACTGGCTCTGTAAAGTAGCTATCGACTAGGGTAGCGATATGCGCTTACAATACTCAGCAGTGAGAGAAAGGAAGTCCATGGCTTATGTAGCATGTCTGATTGGATTCAGCTGTGTGTGTGTAATCAGTGTATTCAGCTGTGTGTGTGTAATCAGTGCAATGGATGATGGGAACTGTAGTCCGGGTGAAGTGCAACAGTAGTTTGGTGCAAGAGTCCATAGTAGTGAGCGGGTGATCTCTGGTGGTGAGAGAACGGAAGTGCATGGACCGGATTCGTGACATATACATACACATATATATATTATCAAGGCAAAAATGCCAGTTCACTGACATTTCCATCAGATTAAATGTAATGCACATTTTCCCAATATTTGCTAAATTCTGGGTACATACAGTTTAAACAGTGCACATTAAGTCAGATTGAATTCCTTAGGTATTTCATATTTTTAGCATTTTTTTTTTCTTAAAGCATTTCTTTTTATATTAAAAAAGATGTCAAACATAGGTGTTGCAAGAAAGTCAAATACAATTTATTCAAGTCATTAAACCAGATAATTTTTTAAAATGCATCTCATTTGCTATTAAAGAAAAAGAAAGGATTGTTTTTTTTTCATGAAGAATAAAGTGCTAAGCACACATTGAACACATCATTTCATTGTTTTAATCTGCAATGAAGGATTACAACTGAATAATTAAGCTCATGTAAGCCATAAACTCATGTAAAAAGCCAATTTGGGTACTTTAAGTTGATTAGTATACTATTATTGTCTCTTATAAGTTGAGTTTTGGTTCCTTTCCAGTGTATAAATGCCACTGAGCCAGTTCTAGTCTTTTATGGGCCCTAAGCAAGGCTTTAGACTAAAAGTTGTAATGGATCATGTTTATTGAAGCATTGACATGAGCTATTCAGAACTAGAGATGAAACAGTATGAAAATATAATATCACAATTATTGTGACCAAAATGATCACGGTTATCAATATTATCACAGTATTGTTAAAGTGTGCTGGAAATGTTCAAAAAGTACACAAACAACAAATTAGCAGCACTTTTTGTTTGCATAAACATTCAAATAATAACATTAAAAATGGATTAAAAAAAAAACAAAAAAATATTGGTTGGGTGACATAACATGTTATCTACTAGCATGTAGGCTACTACATGCTGACAAAAAAGAACCTTTATAAAATGCATTTCAGCCTTTAAATCGTTTTTAGAAAAAGATGAGTCAAAATGATGAATTATAGGCATTTTATCTGCTTCATTAGCAATTCTAAGGCTACCTTATTATCTGAAGTGTTGAGATTTTTAGAATGCACATTAGCTTGTTTTCCGTCAACCGCTTAAGATTTACAACAAAAATGTAGTCTAAGTTTTGCACTGGTCTGAACAAAAATGGCAGACAGGCTGAATGAGAACACATATTCACTGTCTGACAGCAGGTGGCACTTCTGGAACAGCAGAAATAGAGCTGTTTCCAGGTAACTTCTGTAAACAAGACAGCGCTGCACTTATAAACACATAAACACTGCTTTATTAGGCATTACACGGAGGGAAGATGTACGCAGGGTGCGAACTACGGGGGAGCTAGTGGGAGCTCGGCTCCCCTTAATAAGACATGGGCTCCCCTGAAAACGTGATTTGTGAAATTTTGGGGGGTCTCAAAAAATATTGACAACGTGTTATTTTGACGTGCAATTTCAGTTTTGTGTAATGTGATCATCATGGATTATTATGTGTAAAATTGCAAAAATATAATGAATTCATGCATGACGGCGATTTAAACCTAATTCACTTCAATTAAGATAACTATACATGCTATTCTTGTCATGAGCATCAAGGTGTGGGGGTGCTGCAGTGCAAATTCCACTCATGTTTAGTACATGTTAACTGAAAGATTCATAGAAAAAATATAAACGTTGGACTCTG
>NW_015542402.1:504542-519095 GCF_001515605.1 Sinocyclocheilus anshuiensis | reverse complement strand
TTCGAACACTGGATGTGCGCATATATTACGTATCTCATTTCCTGGTGCTGTGGTATAATTTTCTGCCATATTTTGCTATGAGAGTGTCTTTGAGAGCATGAGGGCCCTCTGGTGGTTTGGGGACCTTGCATAGTTGAAATATAAGGACGTCGCTTATCCTGCTCAAAATGACAATAAACATGAATGATATCTGCAGTAACGATTACTTACAGACTTATGTTTTCAAAACCAATCCCGTCCCAGTAGGGCTTGACTTCCTTGGCTCTTTTGTCTAGTTTTATAGCTCAACAATGGCAGTATAGCGAAGTCCTTTAGCAGCTATCTGTAATGTTGCTTTCTAAGGGCACGTGTGTGTCTTTGCTCGGCTTCTTTCATTCCAGCCTAATGGAAGTGTTGAGAATGAGATACGTTTGTCTGGGTTTTAATTAAGAGTTCAGTCAATGGAGCCCAACTTCCCTCATTGTGTTCAGATTAGCCAGCCGACTGATGATGAGGATTGTGGGAGATGAAGCTGGCTCCAGGGGAAACATGTGTTCATATTATCTGTCAAAGCACATTTCCCCCCTCTGTCTCTCTAGGTGACGGAGCACGCTTTGCGGCATGATATTAATTGAAGGAGGGGAAGAAGCTAAAAAAAGACAGAAAATGGAGGTATAGGCATAACATTTGCACAATGCATAAATTCAGACCTCATCCTGAGTTTACAGCTCGACAGGCGACAGGCTCGGAGGATAGAAAACCAGCTCAGTGGATAATTTAAAACATGTCATCTCATCTGACGAGACACAGCTAAAGGAGGGTCTCTCAGCGTTATAATGTTCACCTGACAGAGCAAAATGGAATCATTGGGTTGAAATGGCTTAAAGATGGTTATAGGGTGACTGTGAAATATTGTTGAGTGTTTGACATTGTTTTCCTGCCCTTTCTTTTGTCTGGTTTTTAATTAAGAGTTCAGTCAATGGAGCCCAACTTCCCTCATTGTGTTCAGATTAGCCAGCCGACTGATGATGAGGATTGTGGGAGATGAAGCTGGCTCCAGGGGAAACATGTGTTCATATTATCTGTCAAAGCACATTTCCCCCCTCTGTCTCTCTAGGTGACGGAGCACGCTTTGCGGCATGATATTAATTGAAGGAGGGGAAGAAGCTAAAAAAAGACAGAAAATGGAGGTATAGGCATAACATTTGCACAATGCATAAATTCAGACCTCATCCTGAGTTTACAGCTCGACAGGCGACAGGCTCGGAGGATAGAAAACCAGCTCAGTGGATAATTTAAAACATGTCATCTCATCTGACGAGACACAGCTAAAGGAGGGTCTCTCAGCGTTATAATGTTCACCTGACAGAGCAAAATGGAATCATTGGGTTGAAATGGCTTAAAGATGGTTATAGGGTGACTGTGAAATATTGTTGAGTGTTTGACATTGTTTTCCTGCCCTCCCCATACACCATTGTATTTTATTTGTTCTGTTTGGAAGATATGTGTCACGATGTACACACACAAGGAGAATGGAGGTATAGGCATAACATTTGCACAATGCATAAATTCAGACCTCATCCTGAGTTTACAGTTTACAGAGAACTTGGGACTGGGAACACTATTTATACACCAAATACACTATTTTATAACCAAATAAGGGCATGGGAAGGCACATGGGGAGCAGGACACACACAAAACATGGAACAGAGTCTGACAATATGTTGACTTTTGATGATATGATTACTTTTATTTTGACAGCGATGAAAACACTAGCGCCTGAGTGCACGAGGCTCCCATTCTCTATCTACATTATTTTACAATCTCTGTTTAACAGTTCTGACTATTAAATTATTAGACAGAACGTTTAAACAAAGTAAATGGTATGTGAAAGGGCTATTACATTTGCCAAAAATACAACTTTTTTATATTAAAACAAACAAGCAGATGAGAAAAAGTAACGCAAAAATAACATAACATTACTTTCTATACAAATTAACTAAGTAACAAAGTTAGTTACTTTTTAGGGAGTAACACAATATTGTAATGCATTACTTTTAAAAGTAACATTCCTCAACTCGGTCTAAATTCTCCACATTTTGGTCAAAAAACCTGTTTCAGGAGAAGAACGAATCCCTACAGTTTCACTCAGAAATACATCACATAACACATTAAAAATAGTAATATCTAACTGGTTTTATTCAAGTCAAAAATGTTACTTAATATCACTGAACCAACCTCTATGCATCAATTTATAACAAAACTAATTTTGTGGGTTAAATCATGTAGGAATGGCTAAGACAACAACTGAAGGTTACCACTTTTCACAGTGTCTAGAGGAAATAAAATGGGTTGTGAAAGCTGTTGACTTTAAATTGCTAAAATGTTGTGCTCTGTCAGGCAAATAACCTGTTTAGCTTCAAATCTCTTCTATTGTGCTAATTCATAACTGCGCTTGTAATGACATGTCTGTGAGGATTTGTCCAACACCGACAAGTTTGACCCAGATACAGTAATGAATGAGACTCAATTGTTGAGAGCATCATCTGCGTGTGAATGCTGATTTATTAATTACATCGTTCATTAGTTCTGCTCCCCAGTCGGTGACTTTCACTCACCCTGTTTACCTGAAGGAGTCTGGAGCCGTTCATCAGTCTAGAAGCCTCTGGAAAAATGAATACCCGTGGCTCCTGAAGATATATTGAGGTCTTATGAAGAGAAACGATCACGAAACTATTCTTTTCTGCAAACTGGTTCTTTAAGCAGTTTACATACATCATGAGAAACTATAAAAACGTTCATTTGGCCCCTTCATCCATGTGTTCGTTCACACGTGCTCATATCAGCGGCTCATCAGTCTTCGGTCCGAGTCGAACTGTTTCCTCAGTTCAGTGTCTGTTGGAGGGACTGGAGCGCTGAATGAATTCATTCATCATAGGATCAGATATGCAGATATTTTGGCTCATTTCCAGTCGCAGTGACTGTCAGGCGTCTAAAAGTGAGTTTTGATTGAGTAACTTGTAGATCTGTGCTGCTCGAGACACAAACTGATTCAGACGATTCAGTCCGATTTGGTGAACTGTTCATGTAGTTCACTAAAAACAACCGAACATCACTCTTTAACACTTGCCTGAGGCTCTGGATTACAGGTAATAATGCTGTAAATAATGTTTAGTTTATTGCACAGACCAATCATTTTGCTTCATAAGAGTCATGGGGATTCAGTTTTTGTTCCTTGATATGCTTTTTTTTTTTTTTGACTCTAAAAAATGCCAGTAGCTACTGATTTGCATTTTATGAATCACCAAGGATCACGGTTTAAGCTAAAAAAACAAACTTCTTTATAGAAAAAAAGTCACCTAGATCTTGCATGGCCTGAGGGTGAGTAAATTAACAGCAAATTTTCATTTTGGGGTGAACTATTACTTCAAAATGCTTTAAGAGTCTTATGATGAGCTGTATTGTACAGTAATAGTAATTTCTATACTAATATACACATATAATATACATTAATATACATGCAATTGTTATACTATTATACACAGACACATTACTGAATTGCATTGATTTTCATATTTACACATATGTGTGCCTAATTGTATCGGATGTGCACTTGTAGTGAACAACAATTGTTAAAAGTATATTTTTTGTAAACTGCACTTGCAGATAATATAAAATTAAGGAAATAAAATAATACATTTTCATTACTGTTTCTTAAAGGGTTAGTTCACCCAAAAATTTAAATTCTTTACAAATCCTTGTTTTGTACTTTTAATTAGAGACCGTTGTTTTGTTTCGATCTCTCCGCGTGCGTCACTTCTGAGCGGCATTTAAAACAGTGAGCGCAAGCTAGATTCAAGTGATTGTTACGTTTTGAATATGGATATTTTTCTTTACAACGATAGAGCTTGAAAGATCAAAGACAATTTTTAATATAGCTCCGACTGGATTCGTCTGAAAGAAGAAAGTCATATACACCTAGGATGACTTGAGGGTGAGTAATTTATGGGCTAATTAAAATTTTTGGGTGAACTAACCCTTTAACACACTTTTTTAAAAAGTGCACTTTGTAATAATGTCAAAATAAACTACTTTAAGTCAATTTTAATTCATTGTTTTAATATTTTTTGTTCTTCAATACAGTTAAATACTTTTAACTGTAGTGTGTTATTTGATATTACATTTAAAGTTAATATGATGTAGTAAATGTACTAAAATGTTAATACATGACATGCATTAAAGAATATTTTAGCAATTTTGGCAATACACTTTAACCATATATCAACTGACAATAAAAGTAATTAGAAAAAAAACATAATATAAAGATGTACTGTAAGTGAGTCAGAAAAAACACTCTTAGCATGCAATACAAATTTTACTGTATCTGAAAACATTCTTTTCACATTTAAATATATTCTTATAAAGTGTAAGTAGTCTTTTCAAAAGTATGCTAAAGTGTAGTTCGACTTCACAAGGACACCTTGCCCCACTCTGTCATATTTCGGCTGGTGAAATCATTTGGATGGTTTCTTGTGCACAGAATGAGCCGATGTGTCCAGCAGCTGCTGATGGTCCATTTAAAACCCAGAAGCCTCCAAAAGCTAAAGGCTGAGTGCTATTGATTGAGCCCTAGAAGCGCTGAAGTGCACATACAGTGTCCTGCAGCAGCACACACTGATGCTGTGAATGTAATCAAGTCCTGCACTGCTGTTGCTCTTAATCCATTAAGTGTTTGACAGCCGTGCAATTGTTTCCTCCTGCAAACCCTTTGTCAGGTGACAGATCTGGGGTCAGGAAACTGCCAGGTGAGTCTACCTCTGTGTTTGGGGGGATTTATTTGGTTATTGTCCAGTTGTGTAATGTCTGAGAAACACCTTGGTGTTAGTATTGCAGTATAGCATGTGTTGCTCAGGTGTAGATGATAAATGACCATTTGTATGTCGTATTTATTACAAACTTTGCACATTTGAAGTCGCAAATACTGTGTTTTGATCTTAAATGCCATGCCTGACAGGACAGGATAATAACAACCATAGTTGAGACCTAAATATATGCAGCTTGTGACATTTATCCACAGGGATTAGCCGTATTGCTTATAACCTTATAAATGTACAGAAACTGACTGTCTGACTGTCAAAAGCCTGATTCTCTAATATACTGAGCTAAGCGGATACATAACACTCCTGCTTCGGAAGAGTTCCTTTTCTAACTTCAAGAGCATTCATTTTCACTAGGTTTCATGCAGTGCTCTCAGCTTTTTGATCATGTTGCTGCACAGACTGCAGAGACATTGCCAGCACTGTAAGGAAAACGATTGTCAGTTGACTTCAGAAAGTGCTTCATAAATGAACTGGTTTTATTCAAGTCAAAAATATGATTTTAATGTGACTGAATCAGCCTGACTACATTGGGTTGCAGCAATGAAAGTCATTAAGGGCAGATCAGGTAGTAATAGCTCCTCAAGGTAATGAAAGCACATTATTATTGTGTTTGTGTCCTTACATGATATGAAGAATTTGAAGGATTTTGATTAATTAAATCTACCATCTCAATGCAGCTGGTTCTATGTTGTGCTACTAGTACTTACTTTTTTGCTACTAGTATCTATTCCATTAAATAATAGTACTTATTAATTTTCTACTGGTGCTTATATTTTAGGTACCTTTTCATAAGATACTAGTTCTTATTAATTAGATACTGGTACTCATTCATTAGATATTAGAACCTATTAAATATATACTAATAGATATTTATTAGACAGTATTTATTCATTAGATACTAGTTCTTATTTATTAGATACTTGTACTCATTTATTAGAGATTAGTACCTCTTAAATATAAGTATACCTTTTATTATACTAGTACTTAAATCATTAGATAGTACTTATTCATTTGATACTCATGCTGTCACAAAGCAAGGCCAGACACAACAGGTAAGTGCAAATCAGGATGGTTTTATTGACTGGGAAAGGGGATGACTGGAATAGGTGTGTAAAGGCAGGTGAGTGTCAACACAGTGAATGGTTCCAGGGTGCTTATCTGAGTTCTGATGGTGAGGATCGGATGCCGGTTACGTTGGAGATCGTGGAACAGTTTCCAAGGAGTCGTTGGAGGATCGCGGGATGAACAGCAGGTAATTCGTTCTAGGAGAATTTGGCAGAGAGAGTCCAGAGAAGTTCGTAGGAGTGAACGGTAGACCGGACAGTGAGTGACTGTGCTGTGTGTGTATTTGTAGTGTGGCTTTATTGGTGACAGCAGGTGCGGGTGATCAGAACTCAGGTGACTGTGATCGGGTAATTATCCTGGATGGTGACTGAAGTGACTGTGATGAATCCCTGACACATACTTATAGATAATAGTATTTATTCATATAGTTCTTATTATTAGATACCACTGCTTATTCATTACATATAGCACTTGTTGATTAGCTAGTAGTATGTACTGAACAGATACTAGTAAACATTTATTAGATATTAGTAAGTTTTTATTTTACTAGTAACATTTTAAATTGAACTCTACAGTGTTTTTTTTTTTCTTTTTTTCTGGGTAACGCTTTACAAAAAGGTTCCATTTGTTAACATTAGTTAACATGAACTAACAATAAAAAAAAAAAATACTTGTAAAGCATTTATTAATCTCAGTTCATATTAACTGAAACATTTACTATTACATTATTAAAAAGTTATATCTGTTAATATTAATTAATGGACCTGAGCTAACATGAGCTACAATGAACAGTTGTATTTTTAATATAAACAAAGATTAATAAATACTGTAACAACTGTGTTGCTCATTGTTAGTTAATATTAGTTAATGCATTAATTAATGTTAACTAATAAACCTTGTTGTAAAGTGCTACCCTATTCGCACTAGTAAACAGTTGTGACTAGTAAGATAAAAAATGTTACTAGCAACAATGACAAAATATACTAGTCTAATAAAAAAAAACACAAGTACCTAATGAATAGCTACTATATCTATTGAATAAGAGCTAGTTTCTAATGAAAAGGTAATAATATCTAATGAACAAAGTAATACTATATAATAAAAAGAACTAGTATCTAATTAACAAGTACTAATACCTTTAAAAAGTTTCTAGTACCTAAGGAATAAGCACTAGTAGCTAATGATTAAATACGTGTACCTAATAGAATAGATACTAGTAGCTGCAACGCTACGTGTAGAGGAAAGGCACATGAAGATGAAGGTCATCTACACAAGAGTTTAATAGAATCCACAAAGATGATAATCCATGAAGGCAAAGGGAACGCGCAGCAAAACAACATCAACACCGGACCAACTAAAGGAGAAACAGAAGAACTTAAATGCACAGACCAAATAAGGATAATTAACTAACACAGGTGAACTAAATGAACCAATCAAAGGCCGACAGAAACTAGGTCAAGTGAAACACGAGGGAAGAAAACAAACTAAAAGTCCATGATCGGAACATAACTGTGAAAGTAGCAAAGAAATAAGTACTAGAAAATAGATGAAAATAGATGTGTTTTAAGAATTAAATGTCAAATGGCTTGTCATATGTTTGAATCAGTGAATTTACATAATCATAAGTGAGCTTCTTTATGAGTATGAATTGGGTTTATGTAGACTTTGTTCAATGTATTCACCATAACTGATTGATAATGCATGTCCATGCATTCATATATAGTCGTGGATGTACTGAACATCACTGATCAGTTATTCATCACAGCATGGCTTCACGGGCGTCCCGTACGGCTGCTCAAACACTCAAACACTGACCGCACTGTGAAATCTGCTGTTTGATCAGATAACACATCTTTACATTCCTATCAAGTCTTCATTAGTCAGGCAAAATGCCAATGAACTTTTCTTTCTTGGTAGAAAAGAGGTGTAAACAAAAATGAGTTAAAGGTCAGAAGACGCGGCTTCTAAAGCTCCAGAGAAATCAGACAAGCTTGCGATCTCTCGTTCTGGATGGTCTAAAGGCCGCTGGGTAGCAACAGAGATATCTCTTAATATCAGAGATGAAGAGAAACGGATCTGACTGAACCTAATAGAGCACTGAATTTCCAGAGGTTCAATGTTTCAAACTGGTTCTCTGTCAACATGCCATTGTAGCGTCTGCTCAACCTTGTGATTTGACTGTGCTGTTTAACCTTAAAATTGAGGTGAGTTTATACATTCATGAACATTCATACATTCAAACAAACACACATTTTTATCCAATATTGCAATGCGATGTAAGTCATGAACCAAAATGATTGCGTCATGGTAGATATTTGTGTGTGTGTGTGTGTGTGTGTGTGTGTGTGTGTGTGTGTGTGAGAAAGTGAAAAAGAAGAGGAGCAATTCGATAAGATACCTGCGTAAGAAAAAAAAAGAGATATTTGAGGATTAATTCAGATTTATGGCATGTCATAACAATTTGTATGTTTCAGCACTGACCTTTCCCTTAGCACTCGAGTGATAGATGTACTTCATTACCATGTTTGAAAAGTACCAAACGGAACACCTTCCTGTCAGAGTCGTCAGTGATTGATCAGGGCGGGATTGTGGGTAAAAAGAGCAGGTTTGTGTATGGAGATGACCTTGATGTCATGTTAACAGACAGGATTGACATTGAGGTTATGTACTGTACAAATGTGTGCTGCAGGAAAACTTCTTTAAATGCCATAACAGAATAATTTCCCCCATAATGACAAAGAATAAGAATAAGCTTATGTAGTTTCAATAACAAATATCTACAGATATTTTAGTGTGTAACCATGAAATCAAAATGCTTTATGAGATAAGAGAATTAGTCACACATTTAAAGTCATGCAGGGCCTAAAATTAACACTCGGCAAGCGCCAAACTGGAGTAAAAATCACTCGCCACTTAACTTTTTTATTAATTCTAACAATGCTTGAGAAAGCGGTATGGCTTAGTGCAACTGCATTGTAATTATAAAAATATGTAATCTGATGTTTCAGAGTGAAGCGCTATGATATATATACTGTATATATATATATATATATATTAGTGTACCTTGACTCTGCCAGTTGGCAGAAACTGACTGATGTGGCTGCAGTTGTGGTGTTGAAAGAGATGGAACTGTAATCACATTACAAGAAAAAAAAAAATTCATTAAATTAAAAAATTCATGAACTATTGTTAGTCCAACAGTCACACTCTTGAGCTGTACAGTGTTAAGCTGTACAGCCATAACAACAATATTGTTTGCATGTTGTTTAAATCATGACATAATACCATTTAAAAACAATCATATTTTATGTAACATTAAAACACCTCATTGAAACAGGGTTTTGCATTTGTTTTTAATGAATAATTGATTAATTATGATGAAATTAAATAGTTACCATCTCGTTTTTTTTTTTTTTTTTTTTTTTTTGCGTGAGCCACTTAAGATAACAGCATTTCCGTTTCGTGCATCTGAAAATGCATCATACGCCAATCATCTTCCCAAGTTTATAATGAGAATAATTTATAAATCTGTTGCCAGCAAAAGCGAAGCATTTCAAAAGAGACGTTTCCTTGAGCTTTTCTGTCTAAATAAAAGCTCTATGAGCTCTAAGAAAAACCTGGTAACATCGTAATTCCATGGTATGGTAATTGTACTGTTCTTATATAATAATATGAATAATAATAATAATAATAATTAGTAGTAGTAGTAGTAGTAATTGAAATGTTTATTATGAAATACTTTACAGGTCAGTATAGTGATATTTCTTTATTGATTAGTTTAAATAATAATTGTCATAATAATAATTGTCATAATAATAATAATAATAATAATAATAATAATAATAATAATTGCATTTTAAAGAAAGAATGCACATATAGTTTTATGGCTGATAAAAAAGTATTTATGGCCGGTTAAACTCACTGCCCATTGGCAGGTGTTGCAAAATGTTAGTTTTAGGCCCTGTGGCCATGTGAGAGTATTTATTTCTGTAAGCACATCAAATTTGACTTAGCTCCTTCAAACATGCCATCACAACAGTTCATATGATGGGCATATTGTCATGTTTTTGTGTGTATCTGAACGAGTTAAGCCTAAAGTATACTTCACTTGTCCATGTTTCTCTCTGTCTCAGTGTGTGCGCACAGAAAGCTTTGTCAAACAGCGTGTGAGAACCTAATTGAGTTCTCTTTCCCGGCTTAAGCTTCTTAATATCAAGCTCATCCCGCAGTTTAGCAACAGTATTCTACATTTTAAGGCAGTCTTATTAACTTTGTATATCAAAATAAAATTTTTGCACTAGTTTTTTCTTTTAAACTTGTATTACTGCCCATCCGTATATGTCACAGGTTCCTAACAGTAGTTCCCATTCAGTCAGTCACTTTCAGCGTTACGTAGATACTAACATATGGAGTTTTCCTTGGGAGCCCCAATCACCTCTGAGTAGTAAAAAACAGGCCAATGAACATTGGCGAGTGGAATTTGCATGCCCACTCCCCCGTATACACGGGTATATAAGAGGCTGGCGTGCATCCACTCATTCAGATTTTTGCTTCGGAGCCTAATGATTGCTGCTATCTTTGCTTCTCGTTTTCTCCAATCACCTGCGGGAAGTTCTATTCACTGGACACTTCTCTTTATGGCGCATTCAGCTGTATTTCGCCGGTAATAGCATGATTAAGTGCTGCGATTCCACCCTGGGCACTTTGGCATAAAAGAGCAGTTTCCCTAAAAGAGCTACACGGATGAGAGTGTCTTTTTAAAGATGTCTCTTTGTCTGTGCGTTTCTGGATGCAGTAATTTCCTGACCCCCTCTGACAGCCATGATCATTGTCTCATGTGTCTGGGCCGTAAGCATGCTATGACTTCGTTCGTGGATGGTTCACGCCTTCATTGTGAGCGCATGTCCATGGCAATGTTGAGATCGCGTCTCTCCCTCCTCGTGAGGGGTGAAGTTCCCTGGGACTTCTGGGAAGCAGATTGCTTGATTTTATTTTCTGTAGCCAGTGGTACCCAAATATTAAATGAAAGAGCTGTTTACCCAGTCTCTGGGTCATACCTGACGCAGTCTGGCAGTGAAAAACCCTATGCTTTCCTCACTCCAAGCCTCGTCCTCCCCTTTCGACATAGGCCAAGAGGTTGCAACTCGAGGACACACAGCCTCCTCACACATCTCTGGCTGGCCTTTCGCAGGATCCAGGGAGCCAGGTAAGTGCTACTCCTCACTCATCCCCCTACTCTGGGACACGTTTCCACCCGGGTTGGGCTCTAAGTGCTCCCACTCGTTGCCCCTCCATGGGTGCATCAGTTGTCCCCTTGGTGCCGCTTGTAAAGAGTTTGGGAGCCTGGCTAGCGCTTCCCAAACCAGTTGCAGTGGCTCATTCAAACAATCAGACTTGGCTATGCGATTCAGTTCACCAGGTGCAGGTCCTGGGTTTCAGATCTGGTGCTCCTCGCAACAGCCCCTCCCTGGCAAATCGTCCTGAAGAAGGACCTTCTCAGGGACAGGGAAATCTAGGTATCTAGATCTGTGGAACCTCCATGTCTAGCTCCTGGATGGGATGCAGAGGACTTGAGTGGTATGTCACAGGCAGTGATAGCCACTATCACTCAGGCCAGAGCCCCCTGTACTAGGCAGGCTTATGTCCTGAAGTGGAGTCTATTTGCTGACTGGTGTGCTGACCCCCGGAGATGCCCGATCAGTGTTGTGCTTTCCTTTCTGCAAGAGAGGTTGGAGCGGAGGCTGTCCCCCTCCACCTTGAAAGTGTATGTGGCGGCTATCGCAGCACATCATTATGCAGGTCAGTGGGAAAGCATGACTTGGTCATCAGGTTCCTGAGAGGCATGAGGAGGTTAAATCGTCCTAGGCCATGCCTCGTCCCCTCTTTGGATCTCTCTGTGGTCCTTTCTGGGCTGCAAGAGCCCCTTTTGAGCCTCTGGAGTCAGTCCAGCTAAAGATCTGGTCTCTTAGACAGCACTCTTGACCACGCTCACTTCCATCAAGAGGGTGGGGGACCTGAAGGCATATTCGTTCAGCGAAACATGGCTGACTCTCACGTTATCCTGAGACCCTGGCCTGGATACGTGGCCAAAGTTCCCACCAGTTCTTTCGAGGACCAGGTGTGAACCTGCAAGCACTGCCCTTGGTCCAAGCTCATTACTTGCGTTATATGCCCTTTCGGTCAGCCCCTGGACTGAGCTCGGTGCCCCACATGTAGTGATTCCCTTCTGGTGATCCCATGTGTGTATTCTTCCACAGTACAGTTTCCCTGTTGGTAAACCCGTATCTTCCTTTGACAATTACTTCTGTCTAGTCTCTGCTGGTAGTAGTTCCTCCCTTTTTCAGGCAGGAACTACCGCAGATTGCGATATGTTGCAAGGTGCTGGGTAGGTTACGAAGTGGGATGCCAGTCTGCATCACCAAAACTCGTGACATAGTTCAGTGGTTGCGGCGTTTTCCATAGGGACCCCATACGTCTCGGTTACGTATGTAACCCTCTTTCCCTGAAGGAGGGAACAGAGACGTTACGACCCTCTTGCAAAAAAACCTGGGCTACACCGCTGAATGGTCGGGGTGCAGTCTCGGCTCCTCAGCACAGACCTGAATGAGTGGATGCATGCTGTGTGTATGGAGGAGAGGCTGGGCATGCAAATTCAACTCGCCAATGTTCATTGTGGTGATTGGGGTTCCAAAGGGAAACCCCATATGTCACTATCGACGTAATATCTCCGTTCCCTCCTTCAGGGAATGAGGGTTGCATATGTAGCAGAGACATTTACCCAACTAAATGCAGTATACAGAAATTCAACACAATCACACAACTAAAGAGGAATTTCATTAGTCCATTAGTTTTATGATCATTATTAGTTCATTATGATCCATAAAATAAAAATTAACATCATTAGATGTTTATGATAATGAGTTGTGTTGTGTGCATAGGTAATTCATACTAAACATAAAGCATGAAATGTATTATTCATTACACTACTATACATCAGTGAGCTACTGTATGACTTAAGGAATTTAATTATGTTTTAATTCTTCCTTCAATTCAAATTTGCATTACAGTGTTGCATCCTGTTTTCTATTCTCAACAGAAATTCAATTCAAATTGTGAATTTTCATTTCAGTTCAGCAAGGTGGTGCGTGTGATTCTGTAGACACTGATGCTAAATTTGGCTGTCTTTTCACCTATTAGTGCTTAATCCTGTTCTTACACACACAGTTCAGTCATTTATGGTAGTGGCAACCACATCCTACAACCGAATTGACTCCTGAAAAATGCAGGTAGTGACAACCACATTTGCAGAAATTCTACTTATTGTGTACTGAAGCAAACTGATAATGACGTATTTAAAAATGTATCACAGATGTGTGTCTCTTCTGTATGCAGGGTAGAAGAAATCACAGGGAACAAGATACGTTCAACTCATTAGTGTTGTCAGATCTTGCTATAAAAAACAGCAAATAAGAACAAGCCCATAATGAACTCAAATCCTTGAAAATAAACCACATGCTAAAATATCACGACCTGCACCTGCCTACTTTATTAACTCCATAAAATGGATCGTTTTGTAAGCCAAGCCCAAAGATGCTTAATAATAATAAATGGACATGGCAACCCTTTCAAAAGCACGCTCTGCAGAGCAACCTTCCAAACATAAACAAAAACATGCCAACTGTGTCGACGGTGGTTTAGTTAAAATCGCTGAATATAACGAGTCTTCGGTCGCTGTAATATTACTTTGGTCAAAAATAGCAGATACCAAACGCACGAGACTGCGTTGCTATGCTGTCAGTCACATGAAACTGTAATTTAAGGGATTCACTCCTGTATTTAAATGCAGGGTCACTCCTGAATCTTTACAGTGTGCATGTGGTCAATGAAGCACAAATAAGAGATTATTCAGTTTCCACTGTGGGGGTCAGCGCCAGTTACTGTTGACTGTTGTTTTCTTCATTAGATGTAGTGAGACTCCTCTCAGTGGGAGGCTCTGATCCGTCATGTAGAGGAGTGTCACCTAATGACTTATTCATACTATATTTCCTCCTCTCATCAGTCGAGCAGAGCTTTTTATACACTTCTGCGCTGCCTCCATACCGGATACAAGAAATAATCTTCCTCCCACTCAAGGGGTCTTAAAGAATGGCTCAGCGGGTGGGCTGTGTTTGCATAATTTTATTGCCAGTAAGGAATCTACCACACTTGATTAATCATGGTTCTAATTTTCCCCACCATCTTTTATAGACATAAGTGCTGCGGAGCCACATGGGAATTAATGTGACAGTTTAAAACATGCTTGCTAATCCCTCACCGCAGAAAGAAGCTGTGATACAGCTAAAGTGTCTAAATGAGAATGTTTACCTTTTGTCTTTCAGTGTAAATCGCAGGATTACAGTGAATTAATTGGGACCCTTGCGCTGCCCAGTCAACAATTTGATGTCACAATGATGTCACCATGAGCTCACATGATTCTCATGGTGTGGTCACAATGTGTGTGTCACAGTGAGCTAAAAGTGTAACCACACAGCGCACTCACTGTGTGCTCATACTATGCTCCCAATGTGAGGTCACTGCACACTCACTGTGTGCTCATACTGTGGTCACAATGTGAGGTCACTGCACACTC
>NW_015542402.1:489127-503123 GCF_001515605.1 Sinocyclocheilus anshuiensis | reverse complement strand
TACTACTCACACCGTGAGGATCACAGTATGAGGATCGTTTGAGTTCATAATGAGCTCATATACTACTCACACCGTGAGGATCACAGTATGAGGATCGTTTGAGTTCATAATGAGCTCACATACTACTCACACCGTGAGGATCACAGTATGAGGATCGTTTGAGTTCATAATGAGCTCATATACTACTCACACCGTGAGGATCACAGTATGAGGATCGTTTGAGTTCATAATGAGCTCATATACTACTCACACCGTGAGGATCACAGTATGAGGATCGTTTGAGTTCATAATGAGCTCATATACTACTCACACCGTGAGGATCACAGTATGAGGATCGTTTGAGTTCATAATGAGCTCATATACTACTCACACCGTGAGGATCACAGTATGAGGATCGTTTGAGTTCATAATGAGCTCATATACTACTCACACCGTGAGGATCACAGTATGAGGATCGTTTGAGTTCATAATGAGCTCATATACTACTCACACCGTGAGGATCACAGTATGAGGATCGTTTGAGTTCATAATGAGCTCATATACTACTCACACCGTGAGGATCACAGTATGAGGATCGTTTGAGTTCATAATGAGCTCATATACTACTCACACCACAGTATGAGCAGTATGAGGATCGTTTGAGTTCATAATGAGCTCATATACTACTCACACCGTGAGGATCAGATCGTTTGACTCATATACTACTCACATCGTGAGGATCACAGTATGAGGATCGTGTGATGTCACTGTGATCATCGCATGATCTCACGTGTTGACTGGGTGAACGACTGTCCAAAAATGCAAATCGCAAACAAGCATCCATGCATAAATGCAAATGGGCTCCTCATTGCCTTTGGTTGTATCCAGCTAATTAAATTCCTCTGGTGTGGCTTTACAGGCAACACGTGCACCATGGCGGAGTACAACAAGCTGAAGAGCATGCTGCTGGACATGCAACCCAGGACCTTCACGGACGGGCAAGCAAATGCCATGGACCAGAGGAAGATCCTGGTGGACACAATGTTCAAGTATATAGACAGAAACCAGGACGGCCGTCTGAGCAGTGAGGAGCTGGCAGAGGTGAGGGGACCCATGACATTGCAGTTCAAGAAGATATGGAGCAAAATAAGCAAGGAATAGTGTACTTTCAGCTGGTCATTTAACTTTACTCTGCTTTGCTATAATGACTGCTGGAATGCACATTATCCTGAATATCATGTTGAATATTAGGAAATATTTCAGAGATTTTTTTTTTTTTTTTTTACAGACCTTATGTAAAAAGAAGATATGGAGCAAAATAAGCAAGGAATAGTGTACTTTCAGCTGGTCATTTAACTTTACTCTGCTTTGCTATAATGACTGCTGGAATGCACATTATCCTGAATATCATGTTGAATATTAGGAAATATTTCAGAGATTTTTTTTTTTTGTTTTTTTTACAGACCTTATGTAAAAATGTCCAGGGGCTCACAAAAAAATTTCAGATTTGGTTTGGTGTTCACTGCACACTTAAAAATAAATAAATAAATAAATAATAGTATTATTGCACTTTATTTTTTTAATAAAAAATATACAAAATAAAGTGTGATAATACTATATTTTAAAATATAAAGTATTAAAAATACAATTATTTTATAGTACACTTAAAAATACAGTGCTAATAGTTACATTTTCATTTTCTTTTATTTATTTTTTATCGTTACGTTTTAATCATCTTTTGTCATACTTTAAAGAAGTACTCTTGTTTTGATGTGTTGACTAACATACTAAAGCACATGTAAAGTATTTGATTATAATTTTAACTGAAGTGTGTTATTTGATATTACATATTACAAGTTAATATTACATATTAATATTACATATTACAAGTTAATATATATTAAGTGTACTGAATTGCCACTTCATAATTTCAAATGTTTAATTAAAAACATATTAAAATACATGACATACACAATAGAAATGACATTAAAGTATATTTCAGTTGTACCATTAATGCTTGTTAAAAAAAACCCTCTTAAGTTCAACTAATTGCATTTAATATACTTTAATAAACAGAAATTTTAACTATTATACTTTTTAATTTTAATTTAAATAACATGCAATTAAGGTTTTCAAAAACATTTCAGTCAGTTCACACATGTTCATGGGAGTAGTTCATCAAACAATTAAATGAAAAAATGAAAATGTGCTCATCCTCGGGCCATTCAAGATGTAGATGAGTTTGTTTCTTCATCAGATTTGGAGAAATGTAGCATTGCATCAGTGTCTCAGCAATGGATGCTCTGCAGTGAATGGGTGCCGTCAGAATGAGAGTCCAAACAGCTGATAAAAACATCACAATAATCCACAAGTGATAAATTAATGTCTTGAGAATACAAAATCTGGGTGTTTGTAAGAAACAAATCCATCATTAACTACATCTTGTGGCCTAAGGGTGAGTAAATTTTCTGCAAAATTAAAAATTTTGGGTGAACTGTTCCTTAAGTAGGGTGAATTGTTTTTTAAAATTAGGTTTTTATCTGTAATAAGGACTCTTAATAAAAGTATGCTAATATGTACTACTTTTTCACAAGGGAAAAAAATGAACACTGTTGCAATATTACAGTATATTAATACAAAAATCCTCTGATTTCTTTTTCAATACAGATAATTAAGAGTATGAGAGACTGAAAGTAGCACTGTTTTCATTATCCTCCCCTCCACTGAAGCTCATTTTTAACCCAATTCAGGTTCTGCTGAATTGGGTTAAAAATGGCATTATTGAAATCTGGACAGCACAGTGGTTCAGAGTGATATGAGGATGAACTAATACTGACAGGTCTTTCATTTTAGGGTGAACTCTTCCTTTAACACCCATATAACGTGTGTCAACCAATCTGCATCAAGAACAGAAATGTCGTGGTATGAGACAAGAGTTTCATCATACCTGTAAATAATGTTATGTAACCAGTGCTGGGTAGATTGTTGTCCATTACTGATTACAGATTACATGTTGAAAACTGTAATCTAGGTTACTCATTTGTATTATGACTACTTTTTAGATTACTTTTAGATTATTTATTTCTATCAAACTTTATCAAACAAAAAAAGCAAAGAGAAAGAAAACACATTCCATTTTTGATATCAACATCATAAAATGCATTAAACATTACATTACACAATGTTTCCCAAGCTGTGCTTAATGTAAGAACTGCAGTGGGTTTGTGAGATGAAATAAAACTAACAATTAATTGAATCATAAAAATGTAAAATAAAACAAATTTAAACACTTGAACACTAAAAATAGAAATATTTTATTTGTTTACCTGCATGAAGTAAGGCGATAGTTTTGAACACTGGCTGGTTATGTACTTGCTCAAATATTGATTTCGGATCATTTTTAACCAAAAAAAGTTACGGACTGCAGCTTTAATTATCATAAAAATGTAAAATAAAACTAATTTAAACACTTGAAAACTAAAAATAGAAATATTTTATTTGTTTACCTGCATGTCAATGTGACTAACATTAACTGACATCAGAGAACTGTAAACAAGCAAACTGTTAAATTATTGGAATATTAACTTCACTGTTTAAAAAATTCCGTAAAATTTACGGTAAAAAAACGGCAGCTGTGGTTGCCGGAATTTTACCGTAAAAAATATGGTAGCAACATTTTAGGTTTTACAGTTTCAACTTAAATTTACAGTTAAATACCTTCATTTCATTAACTGATATAATGTTAATATATAAACCTAATGAAGTACTAAAATCTGTTTTGTACACTGATAACCACCAAATGCAGGAGGTGATGAGAAAATGCAGGTGGTGATGAGAAAGTCACATGATGAACCAAAGCTTATCACAAGCAGCTTTTAAATAATAACATATATAGAAGGTGCACAGTGTCATTCACACAAACACTAACCACCATCATGGTGACACACGTGAAACTGAAATAATGCAATAAACATTTATTTAACAACATTAGGTGTAACATACAACCCTAATATACAAAACTGATAAGAAAAAACTAAGAAACATAGTTATTTCAACAAAACAACATCAAATTTGAAATGTAACGCAGGGATTTCTGGGAATTTCAATTTATGGTTATTCACTGTAAATTATACGGTCTTTTTCACTTCCAAAAACTGTATACTACCGTTAAATTACATGTAATGTCCGATACAGTTTTTCACCGTATATAGTAGGGGAATTTACCGTTAACCATTTAACAGGTTTTTACTGTAGCATTTTTACAGTATTTTACTGTTAAATTCACTGTAATTTTTTACAGTGTTCCTCAGAGATATTTCAAGTAAATATTTTATTTTAAGGGGTTTAGTTAACAAAAATGTTTGCGAATCCCTGCACTATATGAACAAACATTAATAAACATGAAAACAGCAATGACATTATATGCGCAAAGTATTCCAGCTCTGAAATATTTATTTTTCCTGACTTCCAGAATCAACAGTTATCAGTAACTTGCATAATTATTTGTTTTATACATGGTCTTAAAGCTTGAGAGCTGCTTTTTCTGCCCAAATTCAGAAGCATGGATTTCATATATATTTGCACGACATTTAGTTCAAGCTAAATGAAACACAGTAGCATTTTTAGAAAAGAAAATTTAAAAGCAAAAATTACGAATTAGGGAGAATCAATAAATTATGAAAAATCTACTGCCATTGTGTGAATAATATGTAATCATGTAATTCATAAAAACTAACTGTAATCTTTTTATTAGCATTTTAAAATGTAATATACTCTAATTACGAGTACTTCATTTTTGGAATCTGATTACGTAATCCAGATTACATGTAATCAGTTACTACTCAGCTCTGTAACTTAATTTAATTCTTCCTGTTCTTTTACAGATATCCATAAAGGAGCATTTGGAAAATATCTTATTGGAGTGCACCATGCAAGACCTCCTGCGTTACGATGATTACAACAACGATGGTCACCTGACCCTTCAGGAGCTCTACACGGCCTTCCGTGAGTCCAACAGTACAAATGAGTCTCTCTCACCATGTGGCAAATCTGCAGAAAAAAAAATCTGCTGATTTTTCGTCTGCCAAGCACCATTACGTCTCTCTCTGAAGCGTTTTGCACATTTGCAGCAAAGCGAACACCTGATCCTTTGGGCCAATGAATGCTAATCATGGCCCGGTGATGAGAGATGAGTGCTTTTGGCTGAAAAAGAGAGATGAGATGGCAAGCCGAGATTATCTCGTATCATCCATCGTCCCACGCCGCATAAAGCAAATGCCCTCATTTCATTCGTTTCAGGAATTGCCAATGCAATTCACAGTCCCAGTTCCCTGAATGAACAACTGTGGCTAAAATTATCCATCCATTCCACTAGGAGATCAATCAAAGCATTAGAGGTGCCGTGTGACCCTTACTTTAAGATTCAGCTACTGGGGCAAAAAACACGGCTCCATTAACCAGCGCCAGTCGTTAACCTTGCTAATGATGGGTTTTAGCGGACTGCTTGTTGTCATTATACAGTCCCTTTGCTTTTGTGTCCAGCTGGCCAGTGTTGGTTCTCAGGTGAGAAGGTTGAGTGTACGAGTGTCGGTGTAATAAAACATTGCACTGGTCAAGCCCTTCCCAAGGTTAAGCGTGTTGCTGCAGTGGGATTTTGGAGGATGTCAACTGGAATGAGGGGGGAAGGATCACTGCTGAAATTGACTGACTGAGGTGTTTCATACAAACAAACATCCCTGAGGAGATCCCACTCCACGCTCCTCTGTTTGTTCTGCACATTTCAGTCTTGTGGGAAAGACGTGTTTCCTATAGTTCTTTGTCTAACAAAATCATTTTCATGCTTTGTTATGTGCTTCACACACATTCACACTGTCTGTGAGCTGGAGAGGAAACATATGCACATTCATGAGCTGTTGATTTTCACCGAATTGGTGAAAGTTTAGATTAGGGAACACATTCACTATGTTTTCCCTCAATAAACTCCTAATTTGCTGTTTATTAATAGTCAGTAAAATAGTTGTTAAGTTTAGGTATGGAGTCGGAATAAGGGATCTAAAATATGCTCATGCAGAATAAGACATTAATATGTGCTTTATAAGTACTAATAAACAGCCAATATGCTAGTAATATGCATGCTAATAAGCAACTAGTTAATAGTGAAGAGTGTTCCCTAATCTAAAGTGTTACCACAGAATTCTGTATTATTCTGTATTATGTTGCTTGCTAAAAAATATAGCTTAAAGAGAAAGTTCATCAAAAAATGAAAAATCTGTTATCATTTACTCACCTTCAAGTTGTTGGTCTCCATTGACTTCCATACTAAAGAAAAAAGAAAACGAAGAAAACACACACACACACACACACACACACACACACACACACTATGGAAGTCAATAGCGTCAACTGTTTGGTTATGCATTTTGCATTTTCTTCACTTCGTCATTATTTCAAGTATAGCCAGTATAAATCTTGTTTTGTTTTTTTTTGTGAAATACAGCTCTCTCACACACGCATGCAGTGCAACACGTATCAGCTGGAGAACACCGTGAACCTGTTACACAGACTGTACGAAAAGACACAACCGCCCTTGTAAAAAAGAAGTGCACTCTTATAGAAAAATTGCTTTTTACAGAAATAATATAATTTCAAAGAATATACTAAAGTGTGAATTGAAGGTTACATTTTCAGACACTTAATTTCATGTTATTTATAATTAAATGAGAATGTATTAAAGTTTAAATATGTATATTAAATGCAGCTAGCTGAACTTAAGAATGCTTTTTGACCCACTTTATATGTAATTTCATAATTACTTCTGTTGTCTTTGAAATATTACTAAAGTGTGCTGCCGAATGTGCTGACAAGCATTTTTATCTTTACTTTAATGTCATTTCTATTTGTATGTCATATTTAAATACATTTGTAATTATGAAGTTGCAATTTAGTGCATTTAAATTATATTACCTTTAAATATAATATCAAATAACACACTACAGTTAAAATGGTAACGCTTTAGTTTAGGGACCAATTCTCACTATTAACTAGCTGCGTATTAGCATACATATCACTAGCATATTGGCTGTTTATTAGTACTTATAAAGCACATATTAATGTCTTATTCTGCATGAGCATAATTTAGATCCCTTAACCCTACCCCATACCTAAACTAACAACTACTGAGGCAAAAGTCGTAGTTAATAGTAAGTTAATAGTTAGAAAAATTATCCCCAAAATACAATGTGACCGATACTATAATAATCTTAACATGTGTATTAGTATGTTAGTCAACACATCCAAATACTGTAAGTGTATTTCTTTAAAACATGACCAAATGTGTTAAGAAACATATGAAAATGTACTTTTTTAAAGTACACTTAAGCTGCCTTTGATTTCATTTATATCATATCTGTACTTTTAAGATTTGAAGTACACTATAAGTGCACATTCTACAAAACTAAGCACACTTCTTTTTCACAAGGGCAGGAGGGGGACGTGAGAAAGAGCGAGCATTTCACTGTGACTGGAGCATCAGTCTGGTTTCATGGCTCCCATTAACGGTGGAATTATAAAGACATTTAGCTGCGCTGTCAGCATTAATCCAGAGTCTGCATGGGAACCAAAAAATGAGACACCAAACCCTTCACTAGAGACTATCCTGAGCTGTGACACCCCAGACAGGACAAATATAAGAGCCTCCAAAAAATAATCACTGCTACCTGCTGAAACTAACCAGCTGAAGCCTGACCGGCCGAGATAGACGATCAATGATCACCGACAAAGAGTCTCACTGCCAAAGAGGCAGAGATAAAGAGCAGCTGGGTGCAGGAACGAATGAACGGGTGTAATTGCTTGAGAAAAAGGTCCCGCTGAGAGCAGGGCTCCTGTGCCTGACAGCGGCGCTGAAGGTTAGCGCGTCTCTCTGTCTGTCCCATCTGACCGAGCTGCGTGGCTCATTCTGGCAAGTCAGGCGAGGTTTTTGCATATCAGAGGGGGTCACAGGTCTCACTAGGGGCTAAATTACTGAATCAGACAAGGAGTTAATTAAACATGTCGAACAGAGACACTAGCTCTGCTGTCAGCACCTCACTTGCTACCTTGCTAGCCACATAAGTGACTCATTTGAAACGAAGCAGCCGCTCCAGATGCCACACAAAAACTGGATTTGTAATTCCAGTGGAGTTTCATGTTAGCTTAGCTGATAAAGTTCTCCAATAATGTCCATTAATATATGCCAATTAAGTGCAAATATTGTGTCAAATAGTCAATTTTTATTAACATGAGCATAAATAGCTGACTCGTTTTTTAGTTTTGCATGAACATTTTGTTACAGAGTGCATTCTAGGATTGCTTTCTTATAAGTGATGTCACAGGTCTCACTAGGGGCTAAATTACTGAATCAGACAAGGAGTTAATTAAACATGTCGAACAGAGACACTAGCTCTGCTGTCAGCACCTCACTTGCTACCTTGCTAGCCACATAAGTGACTCATTTGAAACGAAGCAGCCGCTCCAGATGCCACACAAAAACTGGATTTGTAATTCCAGTGGAGTTTCATGTTAGCTTAGCTGATAAAGTTCTCCAATAATGTCCATTAATATATGCCAATTAAGTGCAAATATTGTGTCAAATAGTCCATTTTTATTAACATGAGCATAAATAGCTGACATTTTATTGTGACTCGTTTTTTAGTTTTGCATGAATATTTTGTTACAGAGTGCATTCTAGGATTGCTTTCTTATAAGTGATGCTGCTTAAATGAGGTGTATTAGAAGACTGCATAATGTTTTTGCCTACCTTTGCATTAAGAGTACATCTATGAAGCCTCAAAATACTGTCTAGATAACTCTTGTGAAAAAGTACACTTTATTGCATCACTTTAGCATAATATACTTTTAAAAAATATAAGAATACACTTAATTGCATGCTGATTGCAATAAAATGAAAATGAATTAATTTAATTGCACTTTAACCCCACTTAAGCAGGATTAAGTGCATCTTTATACTGTATGTAATTCCATGTTTACTTCTATTGTCTTTGAAATATGGTTAAAGTGTACTGCTGAATGTATTGACAAGCATTTATACTAAACTAAAATATACTTTCATGACATAATTTCTAATTAAACTTGTATGTCATGTATTTAAATATATTTGTAATTACACATTTGTAATGATTAAGTTGCAAATTAGCACATTTAAAATATCATAACTTTAAATGTAATATAAAACAACACACTAGAGTTCAAATTATAATTAAATTAATCAAGTACTTTACATGTGCGTTAGTATGTTAGTTAAACGCATCAAACTAAGTCTACTTTAAAGCACGACAAATTTAGAATAACATTTTTAATTTGTGCACTTTGTAATAACGTCAAACATAATCATGAAAGAGTCTAAGTCACTGAAGTGGCCTTTAATTTCATTAATATTATATTGTTTGCAAGTACAATTTGTAAAAAAAAAAAAAAAAAGTACTACGAGTGCACTTTAAATTCTTTTTCACAAGGGACTGTAAGCTGTTTATGTTTTTGAATAAAGCTGATTACACTCCACATGCATGAAACACAGACTGGGTTTGAGGCGCACATTTGTCTTGCTTTTTGCTGCTTTAGGAAATATCCGTAGAGTAAAGCACATTTGTATTCGCTCAGGCAGGCGCGTGAAGTTCTTGTTCTTTGAAGTTGTTGTTTACCCAAATTAGCTTTTGTGACTAATTGCACCTGGATGGTTTCCGTAGTAACTAAGGATGCCAGTCGCACATGTTTAATTAATTACCGTGTGTCTTGAAAAGGCTTTAAGTTTTAATGCCCTTTTCTCCTCATAACAGATGGACACAAGCCGCCGCTGTCATTACCGATGTTGTCATGTCCTGTCCTGCATCCATTGTGGCCCAATGGGAAGAGCCAGCTGTCATCCAGAATAAAATCAGCCATACGTTCTGTAATGCGTGCCACAATGTGAATCATCCGGAATAGTCTGAGCCACCGCAGTCTCTGTAAAGATCTCATTTGTGTGGAGGAGGGGGAGATGTAAATGTGTGTCTGGGAATTCTCCCAAACCTTAACGGGTTTCAGAGGCTGGCAAAAGGTTTGATAAATGCACATTTTTGCAGCCTCTTTGGTAGGCTTGATTCGTTCAAGAATGATTCCTCAAATCTTATGTCTCGTTGAGGAGAGACGTGCTGCTACTTTACTAAATGATCAGACGCACATTGACAGAGAGGTTATTCAGTATCTCTAAGTGCATGCTTACAGTGCATAAAATGAAAAGCCATTCAGATTGAATCGAAAAAGAATAGCTTTCTCAGATATGAAGTGCTGTCATTGCTTGCTTCAAACCTGTATGTGCAAACAGATTTAAATGCAGCTCTTTCCAGCTCCAAAAACAGACACAAACTAGTTCAAATGACTTGTGCACTGTTTCCAAGTCTACTGAAGTCACACAAAGCGCCAGAGGTTAAAGGGGTCGTGAATTGGAGAATCAAAATATTCTTGATATTTACAAATATGAGAGGTTATGCTACAGTAAAAACACTACTAGTTTCAGAACTCAAAACTAACTCCCCATTTCAAAATATTAATTATTCTTTTCTATCCTTCTGAAACTCCTGGATTTAAAATCGGGACAAACCTCTAATAACATCTTATGAAGGTCACATTTTATTTTATGGTCCAATTCTCACTATTAACTAACTATTAACTATGGCTTTTGTCTCAATAAACTCCTAATTTGTTGATTGCTAATCAATAGTTAGTAAGGTAGTTGTTAGTTTAGGTATGGGGTGGATTAAGGGATCTAAGATATGATCATGCAGAATAATACATTAATATGGGTGTAGTATGTAAGGACTCATGTACAGATGTGCTTTGTCCCAAAATGGTTTACTGCTGTTTCTGCATTAGTGAATCAAGACAGTGATTAAACGATCAATTTCATACTGTTCCTGTCAGTAGCTTAAAAAACCATCTGTTCTATATATTGTGATTAAGCAATCAAAGATGGTTGTCTTTATAATTGCTGGAGCAGCACGAGTCTATCGGTTATAGTAAAAACGCAAGAGAGGTTTTCCAGAGAGTTTCACATGTAGTGCTCATTTCATATGCAAAGATGTCAGCCAATCACAGCAGTAGGAGTTTCCATTAAAGTTTCACAGCAGACACGCCCCTCCAACTGAACATTCAAATCAGAGGCTAAAATCAGAGTAGAAAATGAGCATTTATATCTAAATTATGGGCATTTTTGATGAAAAAAAAAACTGTAAGATTATAAGTGCATGTCAGGACGCATTATAATATATTTTTAAAAATGCATTTCATGACCGCTTTAAGTTATTATGTACTAATAATCTTACCTTGGCAAAATATTATTTACAATCACACTCTGATCAAAAATTGGTGCATATATGCGTCATTAACAGGTTATTTGCCAGTCCTCCATGGATATGATTTACCGGAGGCCACAGACTCATGGTTCTCGGGGGCCCCAGTGGGTTTGCACTACGCCACTGTTTTTCTCAAGTCAAATATATGGAATAGGGTAGCACTGTACCAACCTTAGTACAGTAAGTTCTTACTTAAATTGGGATGTAGAAGAAGAAGAATTAGTTTAATTTGTATAGTGCCTTTCCACGAGGTTGCTTAATGAAGGTAGTTTAAGAACATTTACAAGTAAGGTTGTAAAGTTCCAACCCATTCTCACTCCCAAGCGGTGTTGGGAAAAGTTACTTTTAAAAGTAATGCATTACAATATTGAATTACTCCATTTAAAAAGTAACTAATTGTGTTATTTAGTTAATCTTTATGGAAAGTAATGCATGACTTTACTTCTGTGTTATTTTTTTTCACCTGAACTTGGCTTGCTTATGTAATAACAAAAAGCCCAAAAGTTATATTTTTGGCAACTGTAAAGGCCCTTTCACACCAAAAGTGAAATAATAAGCCTCGGGCTGAAGGAAGTGTATCTGCCTTTGCACCTCTCACTCCCAATCTCTCTCAACATGGGGACAGGAGATGTGTCAACGAATAAATGGGAAAACAAAGTAACTTGTGTAACTCAGATATGTCATTGTAAATTCGAAAGTAATGCATTATTTTAGTAGTTACTTGGGAAAAAAGTAATCTGATTACATAACTCACATTACTTGTAATGCGTTACCCCCAACACTGCCCCCAAGGTGTCAAATATGGTCGTTTGTTCACAGGAAATGCGTGTAACTATACTGATGCCAAAAGCATCCTCTGGTGTCTTTATTGCAACGCAGCCAGTAAACCATTGCTTTCAATGAGAAACCTTTTACATCTGCATCTTTTTTCTTTATTGTGACCTATTTTGAGTAAAACAGATTCTCAAATGGGAAAAAAAATGTAGGACAGGACTTGATTTTGTCCACCAGGGATTGATTGTATCATTAGATCAGTGTTGTTTTCTGTTGCTGTGATCTCAGGCTGCTGAAGTCCTCACATCATCAAAGATAGCGAGGGGAGGGAAAGCAGATATTTTAGATTAAATATTACAATGGCACATGAATAAAAAAAATAAATAACAATAATAGTAATAATGGTCAATCTTTATTTTAAGGTCCAGTTCTCAATATAAACTAACTATTAACAACAACTTTTGCCTGTTACGGAGTAATCAGAACATGAGACCTGCGGATCCATGTGCAAGGCTTTATTACAAAGGCGTGGTCAAAAAACGGGCAAGGGTCAAACAACAACACAGGTACATCACAGGCAAGGCAAAGAGTATTCCTAGGGCAGGCGAGGGTCTTTGATCAGCGAACGTAATCCAGAGGGCAAGGCAAACGGGTAATCCACAAACAGGCGATAGTTCAGTAAAGAGGCAAACAGAGTCCAAACGACAAGGCATAAGAAATCCAAGGCAGGCAGAGAATCAGGCAATCAGATAACACAACGAGACAAGACTAGACTAGAACTAGGAACAAATACTTGACTAGGAAAAGGGCTCCGTAACCGTAACTAACGTAGCGATATGCGCAAACAATACTCTGCAGTGAGGAAGAGGAAGTCCATGGCTTATGTAGGGTGTTTGATTGGTTGCAGCTGTGTGTGTAATCAGTGCAATGGATGATGTCACAATTTGAGTTGAATTACTGAAATAAATTAACTTTTCCACGACATTCTAATTTATTGAGATGCACCTGTAATTGATGGTTGTGCAATCATTCAAAAAAAAAAGTAATCTTTTAATCACTGAGAATAAGAATTATATTGTTTGTTTGATGCTAATTATGTAATAAGAAATATCACATATGTATTTTTATTATAGAAATACATTATGGAAAATGCAGATCCATGTGTGAGACAATCAAATATAATAAATACATTAGAATAAAATAGTATTACCTTGTTATAATAGTGTTTTATAATTAAAATATATTGATAACTAGTATATGACAATGAATATAATAACTTATTAAAATAATACTGTTACGGAGTAATCAGAACATGAGACGTGCGGATCCATGTGCAAGGCTTTATTACAAAGGCGTGGTCAAAAAATGGGCAAGGGTCAGACAACACCACAGGTACATCACAGGCAAGGCAAAGAGCATTCCTAGGGCAGGTGAGGGTCTTCGATCGGCGAACGTAATCCAGAGGGCAAGGCAAACGGGTAATCCACAAACAGGCGATAGTTCAGTAAAGAGGCAAACAGAGTCCAAACGACAAGGCATAAGAAATCCAAGGCAGGCAGAGAATCAGGCAATCAGATAACACAACGAGACAAGACTAGACTAGAACTAGGAACAAATACTTGACTAGGAAAAGGGCTCCGTAACGTTGCTATCACTAACGTAGCGATATTTGCAAACAATACTGGGCAGTGAGAAAGAAGAAGTTCATGGCTTATGTAGGGTGTTTGATTGTTTGCAGCTGTGTGTGTAATCAGTGCAATGAATGATGGGAAATGTAGTCCAGAGTGACATGCAACAGTCTGTGTAATGTGAAAGTCAATATAATGGGAGGGCGACCTCTGGTGGCAAGTGGATGGAAG
>NW_015542402.1:480533-488879 GCF_001515605.1 Sinocyclocheilus anshuiensis | reverse complement strand
TGTAAAGTTCCAACCCATTCTCACTCCCAAGCGGTGTTGGGAAAAGTTACTTTTAAAAGTAATGCATTACAATATTGAATTACTCCATTTAAAAAGTAACTAATTGTGTTATTTAGTTAATCTTTATGGAAAGTAATGCATGACTTTACTTCTGTGTTATTTTTTTTCACCTGAACTTGGCTTGCTTATGTAATAACAAAAAGCCCAAAAGTTATATTTTTGGCAACTGTAAAGGCCCTTTCACACCAAAAGTGAAATAATAAGCCTCGGGCTGAAGGAAGTGTATCTGCCTTTGCACCTCTCACTCCCAATCTCTCTCAACATGGGGACAGGAGATGTGTCAACGAATAAATGGGAAAACAAAGTAACTTGTGTAACTCAGATATGTCATTGTAAATTCGAAAGTAATGCATTATTTTAGTAGTTACTTGGGAAAAAAGTAATCTGATTACATAACTCACATTACTTGTAATGCGTTACCCCCAACACTGCCCCCAAGGTGTCAAATATGGTCGTTTGTTCACAGGAAATGCGTGTAACTATACTGATGCCAAAAGCATCCTCTGGTGTCTTTATTGCAACGCAGCCAGTAAACCATTGCTTTCAATGAGAAACCTTTTACATCTGCATCTTTTTTCTTTATTGTGACCTATTTTGAGTAAAACAGATTCTCAAATGGGAAAAAAAATGTAGGACAGGACTTGATTTTGTCCACCAGGGATTGATTGTATCATTAGATCAGTGTTGTTTTCTGTTGCTGTGATCTCAGGCTGCTGAAGTCCTCACATCATCAAAGATAGCGAGGGGAGGGAAAGCAGATATTTTAGATTAAAATGGCACATGGCACATGAATAAAAAAAATAAATAACAATAATAGTAATAATGGTCAATCTTTATTTTAGTTCTCAATATATTTTGAGTAAAACAGATTCTCAAATGGGAAAAAAAATGTAGGACAGGACTTGATTTTGTCCACCAGGGATTGATTGATCAGTGTTATCAGTGTTGTTTTCTGTTGCTGTGATCTCAGGCTGCTGAAGTCCTCACATCATCAAAGAGAGGGAAAGCACAGGCGATAGTTCAGTAAAGAGGCAAACAGAGTCCAAACGACAAGGCATAAGAAATCCAAGGCAGGCAGAGAATCAGGCAATCAGATAACACAACGAGACAAGACTAGACTAGAACTAGGAACAAATACTTGACTAGGAAAAGGGCTCCGTAACCGTAACTAACGTAGCGATATGCGCAAACAATACTCTGCAGTGAGGAAGAGGAAGTCCATGGCTTATGTAGGGTGTTTGATTGGTTGCAGCTGTGTGTGTAATCAGTGCAATGGATGATGGGAAATGTAGTCCGGTGTGAAGTGCAATAGTAGTGTGGTGCAGGAGTCCATCGTAATGAGCGGGTGATCTCTGGTGGTGAGCGAACAGAAGGGCAGGCACAGGATTCGTGACATTGCCTCAATTAACTCCTAATTTGCTGCTTATTAATGGTTAGTAAGGTAGTTGTTAAGTTTAGGTATTGGGTGGATTAAGCAATCTAAAATATGCTCATGCAGAAGAAGGCATAAATATGTACTTTAGAAGTATTAATAAACACCCAATATGCTAGTAATATGCATACCGATAAGCAACTAATTAATAGTGAGAATTAGTCCTTAAAATAATTTGTTACCACAAATATTTTATCAAGATCTTGATATGATATTGTTTATGGCTCAGCCCATAGCCTCTGCCCTGGGAGCCACCCAGAAACTCACATATTTTAAAGAAAATATTATGTTTTAAAAAATTTTATTTGACATTTTCCTAGTTTGTGTATCTGCAAGCACCAAAGAGGAGGCCTGATTTGTAATTCTGTCAAGTTCTTGTTGACTCCAGTGCTCATCTTTATTATTTTACATGTGAGCTTTGGCAGAGCAAAAGAGTGTTTAGCGGAAGGAAATGCAGTTCCCCATACGTTTTGCATTTGCACACGCACAAGTGCTGCTGCAGCACTCCAATGACGGTAGAGCGGCTCCCGGCTGTTAGCTGCTCAGCATGTGGGCTTCTTTTATCTCAGCCTCCGACTTGGACTGCATGAAGGAAATAATTCATTACCGTGGCTGCATTGATTTATTCCTTCTGCAGGCCTCAGCTAGACTCTGACTTCAAACAAGTGCTTGAGGCGATGGACTGTTCAGCTCTTCCTAGCGCTTCACATACACAGCCACACACTGGCAGCAGAAAGACGCTGTAATCTGCTGAAAGTCTTTAGTGTTCAGCCTCTTGTCACAGAGGCAGAAAATGCTCATGATACAGCAGTCCAGGCTCTGACAGCGGTTTTGTTTGCAACTGCTTTTCTTAGTTGTACATTTTCAAATTACTTTCATCTGTAACGCTTTAGAGTAAGTATACAGTAACAAAGCATGTATAAATCATTAGTTTGTAGTTTATAAACTGTAGTCTCTGCATTGTTAATACATTAATGGGTTATGTACAAATAGTGAGTTCTTAATTCGCTGCCACTGTAATTTACGAGATGTTGTTTAATTAGCTCTTATGTTCAGTATTTAAAACAGTAGTAAAGGATTTGTTAATTATTTATTAGAAGTAAATACAGTACTTCTAACTTTAGATAAGGTCATGAAAATACTTAAGAAAACGCCTGCCTTTATTAGACATTAATTGCATTAATGGTGAGTGATCCTAAAATATTTACAAATACATTAAGCATAAATGATCAAATTCACTTTACAAACAAACATTACTGTATATTTCATGATAACTGCATGATTCATGATTACATGATAACAGCATCTTTCTGATTGGTGGATCTCTCTTCAGGATTACAGTGTTGTTGTTGTTGTTTTTTAATGAAATAAAATATTTAAAATGAAGTTTGCATTCTAGTGATGAAAGGTTGAATACAAGAAGGGCTGTTGTATAGATTTATGCAGTTTGAGACAAACAGATAAAAAATGAACAAAAGAGAGGACAAACCAACGGCTTTCATCCAGGCCAACAGGTGTCAGTATACAGTTACTACTGGGGTGAATAAGAGCAACTGAGGCATTAACAAACACTTACTGACTATATCTCTACAGGTGCAGCTCCTCAAACAAGATTATTTTCAACGTATTGGCTTTTTAGTCTCAATAGCAAGCAGCTGGAGAGGAGCGTACCGCTGACAGGCAGAGCAGTAGACCATCTGCCTTCAGTGAGTGTTTTATCTCCTCCTGATGTTACACTACACTACGGCTGAGACGTAACGTCAGGTCCTCCCTGAACAGCACGATTCCTTCTTAGTCCACTCCGGTGTCTGTAAGAACTCCGGAAACTAGTGTTGACACGATAATGGAATTTCTAACCTCTACACGCTACTGTAAAAAAATATCGATATTCGATACCATTTTCGATACCATGGGAAATATTTCCACAGCATTAGGGTAAGAAATATTTGTAATTTTAAGCTTAAATGCAAGTCAATCTGGTGCACTTTTTGTTTTGATAGTGTCTCAGTCCACATCACATTCACATATATGGTAATAATAATATGAATATAATAATAATAATAATAATCATATATTATTATTATAAGGTATATACTGTGTGTGTGTATATATATATATATATATATATATATATATATATTATTATATCTAATTTACATTATGTTGTAATACAACTGCACTTTAAAATAAAAATTTATATTTCATAATTATATTATTTTAGTTTACTGTAGTAAAATATGTCTTAATTTCTTCATTTGGCAGAGTTAAACCCTCGAGGTCATTAATAAAATAAGAACAAATAAACAAATTACAACCAATGGCACCAATAAATACAATAGAGACGAAAGGTAAGCAAATCTAGCCGTTTTTAGAGCTTTTCTATAAGTAGAAGTACTTTCCCTCCATGCAATACGAAATACCTCTAGTTTTGTTGTCTTCCAGCTCTGCTCCATTCTCTGAGCTGCTCTCTTTAGGGTGCCAGTGTGCTCGTTATACCACAGTGTCAGACTGTTTTCCTTAATCTTCTTTAAGCGTAAAGGAGCAACCATATCTAAAGTGCTAGAAAAGAGAGTCCATAGTTTCTGTTACAGCATCAAATTTATATTATTATTATTATATTTGTTTTTGTTTTGTTTTATGGAGATCTATTGCTCTAAATGGTGAGTGTGCTGTGTAACTCAAGTGTGATGTTACTATGACCAACATCTGTGCATCACAGATTATCATCATCATCAGTCTTGAAGCATCAGACATTTGTTGACAGTTGTTGCTGTGGCAACTGTGTGATGCTGATGCCACACATGCACAGGCTGAAGATGCCTTTAGACAGAAATGATCACTGAATTCTTGCATGGAAACGGCTTAAGTAAATCAGCAATCAGTCCAGCTTGATTGCACGTGAAGAGAAAATCGAGTACTTTGCCCGACTGATTATTCCATAATGTAGCCATTTTGAGCAATGATTATCAGCTGATTAATGATACAGCGTTCAGACTTACAGTGTGGGTTTGAAGTGTTGCTTTAATTGGGCCACTGACAGTGCAGGAAAAACCACATTCATTTTCTCCAGAGAAACAGATTTTTAACTATAATGTATCAAAATTTCAAGACAGACCTACAATGAGCTCTAATTACCAATGACAAATCATTTACTTGCCCTCACTTTACTGTTTACTTTTTGTGATAAAGTAGGCCTACTGTACTGTACAAAGAGTTCAGACTTTTTTTCAGAGTTCAGAGTTTTGTTTTGTTTTGTTTTTTTTATTATATTTGATACATCAGGCTTTCATGGCTCATATAGTATGATATAATGAGAATATGGAGGAAAAACACCTCAAGTTTTTTTCAGAGACCCAATGTGAGCAAAAAAAATGAAATTTGGTGCAGATGCTGATATTTATGTGGGAAAAAAGTGATGAAATTCTGGGTCCCACTTTATATTAAGTGGCCTTAACTACTATGTACTTACATTTAAATTGATCATTTGGTACAATGCACTTATTGTGTACATACATGTTTTTACATTGTACTTATATTTGAAAACTATCTGCATGTAATTACATTTGTAATTAATTTCTGTCATTAAATGTATAATTACACTGTTGACCCATCCCTTACACCTTAACCCACCCTTAAACCTATCCATACCACCAAACATGTCCCTAACCTTACCCATTCAATAGCAGCAAAAGTGTCTTGCAATACAATATGAACACAATAAGTACATTGTACTGATTTTTTGATGTAAGTACATAGTAGTTAAGGCCACTTAATATAAAGTGGGATCAAATTCTGATGCCTGTAATGTAAATCAATGAGATCTTTATAACAGTATAGTGGATACTTACATAAAATTATATAAATATCAGTAATCACTCTATATCTCCAATAATATGTCGTAGTAATGATGACCAAAACATATAATTCAGTGCAATCCAATGATGATTGAGAGATGAACAAATAAACATTCCTCAAAAGCCTGATGATCATATTTGAGACTCACTGATTTTTCTAAAAAATTATGTCTGGATAATCAAGTAAACTGAAGCTGCTTCAGTCCAGTAAGAGTTCACCTTGAAATATTACTAAAAATATCAAAGTTATTCTTAGGTTTACTTTAAAAAGATCAGTAAAGATTTCACAGCAAAAAGACACGTGAACCATGAGCTGAAGGTGGATGTTTGTACAACTATACTAAAAGGCCTTTTACTTGTTATTACTTATATATTTTGCTTTTTATGATTATTATTATTTTGGTGATGTGATGTCACAGTCAGTAACGACACAGTCTGGGGATGCAAGAGTGATGTCTGATATGTCAATTTTGTGTTAAAGATCTTTATATATGTCTTGAGGTTAGCAAATATCACCTAATGTATCCTGCTGACATATAATTAGGTGAAAACCCCAGGCCGCTGATTATCCCATTATAGCTGTGAATCTGAATACAAACTGCCAACGGGTCTATAATAGCTTGTCAGCACTTCTGATAGCTTTTGACGTGAGTGCGCCGAGACGTCAACATCACTTTCATTGCCGTCATATTACCCTCCTCCACACGACTGCGCATAAATCTCTCGAGTCCAGGTCCACATTTGTTTTGACTGTGTTTTGACTCAAATCATATTTTCAAAATATAAAATCAGTTAGCTTCAGATTTCATCATCGTTCATATTACTTCATAATTGCACTGCATTATCTTGGGAAATCAAGTTTCACCAAACTTCGTTCATGTGTGTACGGGTTAAATCTAAATAATAATGACTTATCACTGTCTATGAGGACATTTCTATGAAAAATTTTTCGTCACTTTAAACTCACTAAATAAAACGTGTAATATCTTTTAATGCATGCACTTAAAGACATAAAAGGGCTTTAAAGGGTCATGAAATCTCTTGTTTCAGCAGAGGTTAGTTCTTCTCTCAAATGCATGCTGCAATTCACCATTACATGCAAAAAATGAATATTTTACAATGTTTTGCACAGCTGTTTGCATTGTATTTTGCATAGGAAATATATAACGCACTGTTGCATTTTTAATGACTTTAAAGGGTTTATTTGGTGTGTTTATATAAGCCGTTTGATCGGTTGCATCAAGGAGCTTTAAAGACTGGTTACATTTAGGTTGTGGATGAATTATGTTTGTGTTGAAGACACAATGTGATATGAATTTATGCCATGCAGAAACTGCTGCAAAGCAAAAACAAACACTCACTTGCGAATGCGATCCATGAAAGCATCAGTTATTGTACGCAATCTGATGACATCTGTAAGTGTTTTGCAATACATCAAGAGCACAGTAAGTACATAGTTCCATTTTTAAAGAACATAGAAATAAGCCTCCAGTAATATAATGTGTGATCATGCCTCATAAAGCCTGAGACCATCAATGAAAATGTTTCTATGTTGAGTTCTTTTTTTATTCAGCGCAGAAATTCACTCATTACAAATGCAAAAACTTGAATCAGCATAACAAATGGAGTAAAACATGAACATGAATTTTATATTTTCTCAGTATTTGTTGCATCTCTTTTCTACAGTACTTTACTGACAGAAGCATTGGTCTGCATGATCTGAGATGATCCACAGAGCATCCTGAGCTTCAGTGAAAGAAGAACATTTGACCAGCCACATTTCACATCATAACGTTTTCCAAAAAAATAACGCTTTTGTTCATTAATTGTACAAACGCCCACCTTCAGCTCGTGCTTCACGTGTCTTTTTGCTGTGAAATATTTACTGATTTATTTTAAGTAAACATAAGAATAACTTTGATATTGTTAGTAATATTTCAAGATGAACACTTACTGGACTGAAGCAGCTTTGCTTTACTTGATTATCCAGACATCCTTTTTTTTTTTAACGAAAATCAGTGAGTCTCAAATATGATCATCAGGCTTTTGAGGAACGTTTATTTGTTCATCTATCAATCATCATTGGATTGCATTGCATTATATGTTTTGATCATCAAACTAAGCATTAAATATCATGTTACTAAGACATATTATTGGAGATATAGAGTGACGGCTAATATTTATATCATTTTATGTAAGTATCTGCTATTATGTTATAAAGGTCTCATTGATTTACATTACAAGCATCAGAATTTCATCTTACTTTTTTGCCGTATAAATATCAGCATCTGCACCAAATTGCATATTTTTGCTCACTTTGGGCCTCTGAATAAAACTCAGCTTAATTTTCTCACTATATCATACTATGTGAGCCATAAAAGCAATTTTTCAATGTACTCTCATCATCAGACTCTGGGACCTTACTCTATATATTGAAATGAACATTCAATGTTGCTCATTTCTGCTAATTGTCATCTTCATTTACACTTTATGCAGTGAATCTGGGACAATATCAATTAACGCAGCATGTTTGCTCTAGAAGCAACAAAAAGCAATCTCCTTCATTTCAGTGTATCCAGCTTTGTCATTACATCCGAGTCCAGCACTAAGCCGGTCGGAAGATGGGATTTCTGCCGTCATATTGCAACAAAATGGTTTGTTGGCCTTATATTTGATCAGAGAAGGGGAAACTCCTAAAGCAAGGTTAGATTGACCTTTTTCGTGATATTGCATTTTCCAAAAACTGATTTACTGTGGAAAACACGTCGCTGATTTTCTTTAGGATTGCAGGAGAATGCAGAGGGTTGCTGTTGAACGAGAATCTCTGATCGAATGTGTCTGTTTCACCAGAACAATCTGCTGCGTTCAGATCCTCATACATGCTTCGTCTAAATACTGTAGGTCAGAAAAAAATCCCTGAGCAATCACATTAGTATGATCATAAACATGACTGGAAGCTCTTGCCATCTGTACGAGTGACCATTTGGGGGGAACAACTCT
>NW_015542402.1:476087-479873 GCF_001515605.1 Sinocyclocheilus anshuiensis | reverse complement strand
ATATATATATATATATATATATATGCGCAACACAGAAACATTCTGGAGCACAGAAACTTGTTGTGAACAATACCCCACAACTACTTTTTAAATTATAATATATAATTTCTCAGCAACAAGGTGTTTTTGAAGTAACTAAACTAACAGCTTCATTGTTTGTAGAGAGAACGTACAGATGCAGGTAAGTTGATTCACACATGCAACTTTCATCCTCTCTCTCTCTCAAAACTGCCATATTTGAGAAAGTTGTTTGCTATTGATAGTTTTCACGTAACGTCACACATGGAGGACAAAACAGGGCTTTCCTAGTAACAGTGATATTTAAAGCCCAAATTCAGTACACACCTTATTGATGATGCAGACTTTGTACAGGCAAGCAGATGAACCCAGAATATAAACGCAATGTGCAAAGTTTAATAGTAAATGTTTTCCCATAGAAACCCATTATAAAGAAGACGCTTAACCATTTAGTGCATTGCGTTCATATTTGCTTGCCTGAATAAAGCTTGCATCATCAATAAGGTGTGTACTAATTTCATATTAATGTTTTCACATTAAACATTTTAGAATGTACCGCTGTTTTTAGTGATTTAAATATTGCGACAGGTGCTTTATATGGATTGCTAATGGCCAAAACTTGCATTTTGTTCACATACCTTTGTTTTATTATTTTGAGAGGTGATCTAAATATTTGCGGCTGTAAAATAAACAGATGGAAAATTGACCGGCTTCTGCTGCAGTTCTATGGATGTTTTGCCCGCCAGGTCTTCGAACCGGTCATGATTGAGGCGGACTCGTCCTCAACGTCTATGGTGGATACGGCCCTGACACACACTAATACTCACAGATCTACACCACAAACCACCAAAATAAAAGTCTGATTTAACTTCAAATAAATGATGACAGAAATATATTACTTTTGTATACTAAAATGTAGTGTTATTTTTTTTTTAAAGGTATTTCACACAACCAAGATATTTTTTTCATCCATGTTTTCATTTATTCAGTTCTGCTGTGCAGCATCTTATTTGACAAAAAAATAAAAATGCAATGTTTTATGATAAAGTAATTGTTATATTTTCATTTAATGACATTTTAAAAGACCGATTAAATTGTTAAAGTTGTATTAATTCCTTTCATTACACACCATTTTAGATGATACATGTGTATGAACATAAAACACAAAATTTAGGGGGGAAAAAAACAGATTTCATGGGGCCCTAAATTAAAAGGTAACTTACTCTGTGGAGTTTAATTGAGAAACAAACAATTTTACATTCATTCTCAAGGTCTAACAAACATGAGCAAAGCATTTTCTTCCCTATTCATGCTAAATTAATATCATGATAAATATTGATATGGGAAAAAATATTGTGATAACATTTTTGGCCATATTGCCCAGCCCTATCAATAATGAAGAATGTGTTACTTTATTATATATCATTTGGTCTGGCGCCACTCATAACGCCCTAAGTTTTGCAAACACCACTTATACTTTCTTCAGATCGGGTAACTGGAATGTCAGTAATGTTCCTTTTTAATGTCTTGTTTTAAAAGTGGTGCATAAATAAAAAATGAAAATGCCAAATTAAACAGGATGCAGGGCAAACAAGTATTACAATAAAATGTGAATACAGCACACAATGAGAAAAGCGACCACTTCATTATGAACTATACTGTATATTTGCTTATATATGAGCACTGAACATGCTACTTTTTGTTTTGTTGGTAATGAAAGTGTTTATTACACTCGTAGTGGTTTATTAGAGTAGGAAATGAATGAATCAGTTCATGGTCAATCAGCGCTGATCTGTTTATGCATAATTTCTGCTTAGTGTCAGACCAAGAGCGTTTACAATACATTAATCGACGGTAATTTGCCAGGAGTCTGTTTTCATTTGTTTGAAAAGATGATGGAATATCTAGACTGTAAATGGCATGTTATTGGAAACTGTGGAAGTATGAGCTACAGTTCAAGTCAAGTCAAATGTATTTGTATAGCGCTTTTCACAATACACACGTGGATTTAAATACTGGTCAGTTTTTTCTAAAGAAAGAGCAAGCGATACTCAGTAAACAATTATCAGAAAGTATTAATGATTACCTTTATAGTCTGAAAAAATACATTTAGGAAAAACTTGATAGCAGTCTGCGACATAGAAGATGAGGATGTGCAATGCTATAGAGCCGATACATAAGCAGGTCAAGCGCTGTGTTCATACAAGACCACAAATATGCACAGAAGAATGTTAACCCAGGGTTTAGAAATGTACAGTGTGAAACGTCATCTTATGAATACACAGAATTAAAATCTCTATTGTGGACCAGTTACGCTTATTTGTAAAAAAAAAAAAAAAAAGTACAGATTCTAAAAATGATTAATTGAAGAATCAACATCACTATGGCTTTGAAATTTTACATTTACATGATAATAATTTATGATGTTTTATGTGTGTGTGTGTGTGTGTGTGTGTGTGTGTGTGTGTGTGTACTACTACCATTCAGAATTGATACTTTAATTCAGCAAGAATGTATTAAATTTATCAAAAAGGACAGTAACGATATTTGTAATGTTTCAAATGTGTGTATGTATAGTGTATACACTGTAAAATGTAATGGAGTTTACTTGATTGCCTCAAATTTAGTATAAAAAAAAAAAAGTTAATGTTTTGAGTTAAAGCTTACTACCACTTTGCAGAGGCAACTTTATTTGTAGGTTACCAGAAAACTTGTGTACTTGTAACTTAGTTTTACAAGATGAAGTTTTATTGCAAGTTGTGATACAAAGACAGACAAAAGAGTGTAGGGGAGCATTTGCTGGTGAGTGTTATGCATTTATTTGATATGTACAATTATTAAACTGCAAACACTACTCAAATAATTTGTGTATTTGAAACTTAACTGAATTAAAGGAAATTATTAAACTAAAAACAATTTAACTCAAATCTCTTGCAGTTAACCATTAGCTAGTAATGCATGAATTAGTGTAACTAGCAAACAGACATCACTGCATTGACAACTACACAGCTACCGACTTTAAAATAAAGTAACATGCAACATAATGTCATTGTTTTTGGCCCATCCTCGACATAAACACAGACTCTACTCTTCAGTGCAATTGTAGCCCTGTATATTTGCTCTAAAGTTTCCATGACTTTTCCAGGACAAAATATATAAAATATATAGATAGTTATTTCCAGGTTGTTAATGACCATAGGATCCCTGTTGTGTCGTCCCATCATTCTTCAGTCTGTTTTCTGTTTCTCTGAGGCATGAAATACTGAAACTGTGTGTGTGTGTGTGTGTGTGTGTGTGTTATATATATATATATATATATGTGTGTGTGTGTGTGTGTGTGTGTGTGTATTTTTTTTTTTTAATGTAGCCTCCAAGAACACATTTGTCAAGTCATTTTTATTTCGTGGGATGGAAATTAATTGGCTCTCTAATTGAGGTTGGCCCTTCAGGGCAGGATGGTGGAATCAATGTCAACATTCCTTAAATGCAGAGCGCGGCAGAGCCATCCCGACCCTGTGGCCTCATGCACACCCATGCATTAGAAAAGCCAATCTAATCACAAGTGTGATATTCTCCTCCCACCATCTCAGAGCCTTTCTTCAGCTGAGACAATAACCACATCCTCACGAGGATCTCTTGCTGATGATCATTTTGGCACGTCTACCACCAGGCCTGGTTCTTAAGCGCTATAGAAGGGTGGAATGGCAGATATCCTGGGTGGGCAATTATTTTTTTTTTCTTTTGTGGAGGGTGGGGAGGGGGGGGGAT
>NW_015542402.1:475138-475874 GCF_001515605.1 Sinocyclocheilus anshuiensis | reverse complement strand
GGTTAATTATTTTTTTTTTCTTTTGGGGAGGGTGGGGAGGGGGTGGGATACAGTCTAGAAATGTAGACTGTGGATATTGCTATTTTAACTATGCAACTTATTGCAGTGTTGTTGATATATGCACACTGAAAAAAGAGCATCATGCTTTCCTGGGCAGCCTATAGCGAACCATAGCATATCATTAACTTTCACAATTAACTTTTTTTTTTTCTTTACTGAACAGTAAAAAAACACCCTCTTTGTTCTCTTTCTCTGGATCATTGTTTCTACACTGGTGATTCTTTTAAGCAAGTTTTTTTTATTTATACCAAACAAGGCCGTAATAATGTCTCTAATTACTCTAGAACATTGGCGGGACCAATTGTTTTGAGGAAAATAAAGACCAGACGGTACTGGTATTTATTTAAAGGAACTAAATACATATAGGATTTAAATTGGTTTAGGGAAATAAATTAAAAGAAGAAAAAAGAACAGTAAAAGAACAAGAATAAGATTTTTTGCAAAGTAATCAATCTGAACTGCAAATAATATTTTTATTTTAAAATATGCACCATTCAATTTCATTTGTATTCCTAATATTTTGAAAACGCAAAACAGAAAAATGCTATTGTCGTCACATTCAATTAACTCAGACCATGGCTATGAATTACATGAATCACAAATGACAGGCCTACATTCAATTCAATTCACTGGATATTGTTGGTCGTTTATGTCATTGTAAAACAAGTGTAAAATA
>NW_015542402.1:454848-474224 GCF_001515605.1 Sinocyclocheilus anshuiensis | reverse complement strand
CCCTCTTTGTTCTCTTTCTCTGGATCATTGTTTCTACACTGGTGATTCTTTTAAGCAAGTTTTTTTTATTTATACCAAACAAGGCCGTAATAATGTCTCTAATTACTCTAGAACATTGGCGGGACCAATTGTTTTGAGGAAAATAAAGACCAGACGGTACTGGTATTTATTTAAAGGAACTAAATACATATAGGATTTAAATTGGTTTAGGGAAATAAATTAAAAGAAGAAAAAAGAACAGTAAAAGAACAAGAATAAGATTTTTTGCAAAGTAATCAATCTGAACTGCAAATAATATTTTTATTTTAAAATATGCACCATTCAATTTCATTTGTATTCCTAATATTTTGAAAACGCAAAACAGAAAAATGCTATTGTCGTCACATTCAATTAACTCAGACCATGGCTATGAATTACATGAATCACAAATGACAGGCCTACATTCAATTCAATTCACTGGATATTGTTGGTCGTTTATGTCATTGTAAAACAAGTGTAAAATACCTATTACATGTTTAGCTTCTTCATACTTTCACTGAAGCGCTGCGGTGAAATTCGCAACCAATTCTCTATCATTTTGACATTGATGAGCACTGTTAGACGGCTGGAGCTGAGGCAGACCAGAAAATGTAGATTTTAAAACGTATTAAAATGCAACAGTTTTGACTTTTATATTTCAATTTAACAGCATTAACAGCAAGTAAAAATGGGTAAGCTTTCAACTGAACTGTATACATGCATTTTAAACACTTATACTTTGTTTTTGCCAGTGCCGATCCTAGACTTCTGGGGGCCCTACACAAAACTGTAGGGGGGGTATGAGTGGTTATGAACGAATGAATGAAACACATTTGTCCGTGTTTCACTCCGTCTCAAATCGCGCTCGCGGAAAGCGCTTGATAAACAGTGTCTATTCCGCGGCTCGGTACGCTTTCAACTCATCTTTTTAGTCTCGAGCAAGACTGTACGACATTCACATTACATGATTTGACTGATTTTTACGTAGAAAGGGCGACAGCGCACCGTATTAAAAGAAATGATCATTCATGTTTTCAGAACCGCTGGCCAAATTCAAAAACGAAACTAAAATTAAATCATCTTTGAGAGCAAGGGGGCCCCCTGGTGTTTCGGGGGCCCTACGCAGCTTGCATATTTTGCGTATAGGGAGGATCGGCTCTGGTTCTTGCCCCGTCCATGCAGTAAATGCACGTTATTGAATAAGCAAGGTTTTCTAGAAAAATAATTCAACTGCTCAGGTAATTTCAGTGGTAGGCTGAGGCATATATTCATGTAGATAGGTATTAAACTCCCGTAATTCACACACTGTTAGCGCATACATATTTCTGCCCAAACAGACTGAAGCCTCAAATGGAATGTAGCGTGCCTTTGCTTTCAGTTAATAAAAGAAAAATTATGCAATTTCTAGTGTTATTTTATAATTGTTGGGGCAGTCTTCAGCTCTTATTAAACATCTCAAAATACAGTCCTCTTCAGATTGCTTTTAATCACTGCATAAAAAGATTAACGCAATATTTATCTATAGTTCTGATTAGGTGGGCAAGACAGACATTTGCGTGGGCTCAGCCCACCCCTGCCCATGCCTGGAGCCAGCCCCGTCTACCACTCAGAGTTCCTGTGTTTCCAATATATTTACCATGAACATATTAAAAAACAAAACAGTGACAGTCTTGTTAAGTAAGGCATAATATACAGTCAGATTATTGTATCATTTATGTAGTTTAATCCCATGCAGCAAAAATTGTATATATATATATATATATATATATATAATCAGCTGTTCTAAGCATCTTCGTTACGTCTTCCTCAAGTGAGTTTTTTCAGGGTCATAATTTGATTTACAAAACACAAATCAAGGCTCGATGTTAATGCTTGTCCGGGACAAGAGGATTTTTTTGACGGGGCAAGTGAAAGGATTTTACTTACCTGACCGGACATGTAGTCTGATTAAGACATCAATAACAAAAAATAATTAGGGAAGCACTGAAACTTTGGCGAGAATGATTCTGATTTTATTGCATTCAGTGTAAACGACGACCACCAGTTAAAGGTCCCATGACATGCTGCTTTTTGGATGCTTTTATATAGGCCTAAGTGGTCCCTAGTACTGTATCTGAAGTCTCTTTCCCGGAATTCAGCCTTGGTGCAGAATTTCAGCCACTACGAGCCAGTCCCGCAATGAGCTTTCCTTAGGACGTGCCGTTTCTGTGTCTGTAGCTTTAAATGCTAATGAGGAGGAGAGAGGTGGGGCAACTGCCATGCTTCGCTCGTTTGCAAGCCATGATGTCTCTCGAGGAAAAAAAATATTGCGCTCGCCTCGCACGGTAGTAGCTCATTTTCTCATGGGCGGGCCAAATTCTCTGGGCGGGCAAAGCAGAGAAAGGGGAGGTAACCTTTCCCCGTATGACGACATAAAGGGAAGATTCCAGATTAGGCCATCTGAGCTTTCATTTTCTCAAAGGCAAAGCAGGATACCCAGGGCTCGGTTTACACCTATCGCCATTTCTAGCCACTGGGGGACCATAGGCAGGCTAGGGGAACTCATATTAATGTTAAAAAACCTCATAAAGTGAAATTTTCATGCCATGGGACCTTTAAGGCTTATGCAGCCTGTCTTCAAAATTCAAAATGTTGAGTTTTTATATTTATAACATACGCAACATCACATGACTAAAGGTCCTGTTTTCCCGAACATCAGAACAATTGCAAATATGACATTGATTTTATACAACAGTAGTTCAATAAACAAGCAGTTAGTATTAAGTGACTTACATTTTAGAAACAATATTGACTGACGAAAATAGTTCCAAACAAAGACCACAGCAGAATAGTCGCACGTCTCAGTGATTCAGTGAGCTATTCAGAAAGACAGTAATTTGCTTCATTCGTGAATGCATCATCCATTTGAACGAATCAAATGAATGATTCAATGACTAACTTATTAAGAAAGTCACTTGCTGTCACCTACTGGTGGTTTAGTTTCATATGAAAAAGTATCATAACATATCATTTGTATATTCAATTATTTAAAACGTTAATAAATTAATACATTAAAATAAATTAAGTTAGAATGATAGCGTCTTATCATTCTAACTTCATTTATTGATAAAATGTAAGAATTTTACATGAAAGCAAAAAAAAAAAACACCTTGGAAATCAATTTAACTCTTTCCCTGCCATTGACGGAATTTTCCGGCTTTCCGTGTTTTCACTGGTGTACAGCAGGAGGCACTATTATGTATCTTCTGAAACAGTACTGAATGTCTGGATCAAAACATGGCGAGGAAGAAGCAGAAACAAGCGATCGCGTATATAAGCAGATGCATATGTAAAATAACACAATCATCAAGCATTAAACAGCATATAAATCAAAACTGCCTAATGTTACCAAATGAGATGATGATCCAGGAAGTGGTTTAGGACTGTGAAGCTTTGGGGATGTTGATGGAAGCGATCTACTCCATCTGCGTTTTGATCATCAATCTGAAAACGATCCAGATGTAGTCTTTTACAAAAAACGTGATTTTCTCAACTTTTTGTTCAAAATGTTGCTTTTTTCATGAAACTTTCCCACATTCAAGTATTGATTTAAAAAATGCATACAGCTAGAATAAAACTGGTTTTGTTTAAAAGCAGAAGCTCTGTTCTTTATTTTGACATATTGCATGTTCAGATATTCAAACAACAAAAAACTTGGTGGCTGGCAACTTTAAAAAAAATGCTGGCGGGGAAAGAGTTAAAGGGCAATTATCACAAATATGCACATTTAGGTAAGCAAGGTGTCTTGCTCAAGAGCACCTCAGCTGTGATATGAGCACTGGTCACTCACTCCCCAACTTACAATCCCTGCCGTCACCAAGACTCAAACCCACAACCTTTGGGTTACAAGTCCAACTTCCTAACCATCAGGCCACGACTGCTTGAAATGGCACATTTGGACGGGACTAAAATCACTGAGAAGCTCTGATAATAGATACTTTACCCCACCACTCCATGTAAAACTAATCCCGTCCGAATAAGACTACAAACACACAGCTGTAAGCAGAACATTAGCATTATCAGCTGCTCAGAAGCTGAGCCGTAGTGCCACTGTGGAGAGCTGTTCAAAGAAGTTCATCTGTTATAGTGTCATAAATAAAGACGCTCTGGCTGTTGATGCACTTTGAGTGTGCTTAGCATTTGTCTAAAAAACCCTGCAGGATGCTTTCATTTAGGTGAGAAATGAGTGCTCTCGCCTTTGGCTCTTGCCGGCAATAACACCCAGCTTTGATGGATCAATAGTTTGCAAATCCTGGGCAAGTCAATTACTTGTGTGGAGGGGCTATTTTTAGGCGAGAGGGGAACACAAAGAGTCATTACAGAGATAATGTCATGTCAACCCTATCCAGCGGGAGGACCGCCATGGGCAATGGATATGTCATCCGTCTGTCTGCATCTCTGCCTCAGAGACTAGTGTGTGTGTGTGTGTGTGTGTGTCTGGGTGGTAATCTCAAACCAGGCCTCTTCTGCTGGGGAAAATCAACATGGTGCCAGGAAAAAGGAAAGTGTTTTTATTGCTGGAGGCTAAAAATGAGAAGCACAGCGACGAGGCATCTGCTGAATCCTGAAAGGGAGATGCTAGGTTTTATATTTGCTGTAAAATGTGAAGCTGTTTTGGGGTTTAGGGTTTGAGGGCTGAGTCGGTGCGTGGATGCATTCACTTTTAGACTCCTGTGAGGAGAAGTTGTCTTCGCTTTTGTAAAAGTTCCTCCTCTGATGTGTTATTCTAAGGCTACGTACACACTGGTTTGGTGTAAGTTATATTTGACGAAAGAAATATCATCACCTGGGGATGTAATAATGAGGTGCTGCATTTAGTTATGCTGTCTCTTTTGAACTGTTCTCTCTCATGGCTGTAATGTAATTGTTACCGCTGGACCAGAGAGAAAGCTTTTCAAGATTTCTCAAAGTTTCTGAAATTTACTTAACCTTGTAAATCTTGACAGAATTTGAAATGGAGTTTGAAATAACACTTATATTAACAAATATTTTTAAAAAATTCTAAAAAAGATTTGTGCATGTGATTTTATCGAGTATCATATTTCATACATCAGGTTTGTATGGCTCATATGGTGTGATATATAGTAGAATAATATGATTCTTATACTTGAAAAGGTTTCAGTCAGAGGCCCAAACTGAGTAAAAATATGCAAATTGGTGGAGATGCTGCTATTTATATGGTCAGAAAATAAGATGGAATTCTGATGATTTTAATGTAAATCAATGAGATACTTAGCAGATACTTACATAAAATTATTTAAATATTAGTCGTCAATCTATATCTCCAATAATATGTCTTAGTAAAATGATATTTAATGCTTAGTTTTATGACCAAAACTTATAATGTAATGCAATACAATGATGATTGAGAGATGAACAAATAAATTGTGATGATCATATTTGAGACTAATTGATTTTTCTAAAAAATAATGTCTGGATAGCCAAGTAAAGCGAAGCTGCATCAGTGCAATATGGAATTCTGATGATTTTAATGTAAATCAATGAGATACTTAGCAGATACTTACATAAAATTATTTAAATATTAGTCGTCAATCTATATCTCCAATAATATGTCTTAGTAAAATGATATTTAATGCTTAGTTTTATGACCAAAACTTATAATGTAATGCAATACAATGATGATTGAGAGATAAACAAATAAATTGTGATGATCATATTTGAGACTAATTGATTTTTCTAAAAAATAATGTCTGGATAACCAAGTAAAGCGAAGCTGCATCAGTGCAATAAGTCTTCATCTTGAAATTTTAATAACAATATCAAAGCTATTCTTATGTTCACTTTATATTAATCAGTAAAGATTTCACAGCAAAAAGACACATGAAGCGTACGCTGAAGTTGGATGTTTGCAAAATTATATAGACCTTTTATTTGCTAAAAAGCATAAACTCTCAATCAGACAACAGAAGGCATGTATTAGATTTTGCATGTCAAATATGATGCAGTACCTTTATGGAGTTAAAAATGCCTGCATTTGGCAGTCAGTCCTGAACTTGTTAAATAAGGATTATTACATATTGAGTCTTTTTCACAAATGTCAGAATTAGAAAAAGCAAGTCAACAGAATTCAGTGTCAAAGACACATGTGTTTAAGGACATTATCTAGCGATCTCAGCAGCAGAATTTCACTAAACATGATGAAGTGATGGAGAAGAGCGCTCTAACAGACGTGCAGCGCAGTCGGGCTCACACTCAGCTTTCACAAGTGTCTGGATCACAGTGGATCACAAGTCTTTGTTAGTGAACAGTCCTGTCTGTGCATTGGCTGCAGTGGTGCACGTCTAAAGCGACGGGCCGTTCCTCCTCTTGCACCTGCTGCATTTTCAGATCTGATGGCTGCAATTTGACAGGCAGGTGCAGGAACTCATTTTCCCTCTAACCAGGACAAATCAATGTGTTCAGCTCCGTAGTGCTTCATCATCACCTAAATTACCTCTTTTCATCTGAAAGAATCAAACCCACCTGTAACTGTCAGGAAATCATGCAAACAACATGTTTATGCCAGAGAGCGTCCACTGCAGCAGAATGCAAATGGACACGAGCGTTCGAGTCACCGTCAGCACGCCAACACTGTTATTTTCAAGCTAGCTGTGAAATGACTGATCTGAAAGCCAGACTGTTATTGACCCGAGGTCAGTCGGAGACATTTGCGGTGTCTGGGCCGTTATTGTTTACGCACCTCAGACGGACTGCTCATCAAATGATCGAATGTCTCATCAAGTTAAGTCAACTCACTTTTATTTCTATAGTGCTTTATATAAGACAGACTGTGTCAAAGCAGCTCATATTAATAAACATGAAATTAACAGAGGCAATGATGGAAAATAGGGTGAAATCAAATAGGCATAAATCACATTTTAATTGTGGTCGAGATTTCTGCTTCTTTCGATTTGATAACTCTTTCCCTGGCATTGACGGAATTTTTTTTTTCCGTGTTTTCACTGTTATACAGTAGGGGGCGCTATTATGCATCTTCTAAGAGAGTACAGAATCTCTGGATCAAAACACAGGTGAAGAAGCGGCAGAAACAAGGGATCGCGTATGTAAGAAGATGCATATGTAAAATAATGCGACCATCAAACATTAAACAGCATATAAGTCAAAACTGCCTAATGCTACCGAATGAAATGTCGATCCAGAAAGTGGTTTAGGACTGTGCAGCTTTAGAGGTGTTGATGAACTCTACTCTACTCATCAATGTTTTGTTCATTGTTCTGAATCCTCTCTGGACAAAACGCAATTTTCTCAGCTTTTTGTTGTTTATTTATTTATATATTTATTTTATTGAAACTTACCCATATTCAAGTGTTGATAAAAAAGAATGTAATTTCATTTTAATGTGGCATTTGCGTTATCCTGCATTGGTAACACAGGACTGTGCAGCTTTAGAGGTGTTGATGAACTCTACTCTACTCATCAATGTTTTGTTCATTGTTCTGAATCCTCTCTGGACAAAACGCAATTTTCTCAGCTTTTTGTTGTTTATTTATTTATATATTTATTTTATTGAAACTTACCCACATTCAAGTGTTGATAAAAAAGAATGTGCGAAGCTGGAATAATACAGTATTTGCCTGCTGGTTATTTATCCTGAAACATTTCATTTTAATGTGGCATTTGCGTTATCCTGCATTGGTAACACATCTTCACAAGCGTTCACAAGATATCAAGATTTTAAATCCCCCAATCAGAGCATTTCTTTTCTGCCCAGAGGTTTACTTCATCTTCCTGACCTGGCAACCATGTTTAGGGATCTCTATTGAAATATTCTGCTCAAAACATTTGCTCTGTTCGCTGCAACTAAATCTGCAAGCAAATCATGCAAGTTGACTTTTTCTTGATTTGTGCTTATGTGAAAGTGCAATAATTCAGATGAAATGCAAAAAAAAAAAGAAGAAAAGAATTCTAAAATGACAATAACCAGGATATATTTTTACATTTTTATTTTTTTCATTTTTAGCAAAATAATCACGATTAACAGTTTAACAAATGTTGCAGCCCTAGAATCTCAAACATTAAGACAATTCAGATTCTGATTGAAATTTCAATCGGTTTGGGCATTTTTATTCTGATGGAGGGGTTCATTCAGATTGGACTTTTAAACCGATTGTAACCGTAATACAATGCTTCATGTAAACGCATCTAGTGGTGCAAACAATCCGATCAATGTTTTGATGGTGTCTAGTATTGGGAAGATTGGATCATTCTACTGACCTGGATCTTTGAATCTCGTTCAGCATCAATGAATGAATCTTTATTCAAGTCTCCTAGTCCAGGAGCTTGTTTTCCTCAATGTGCACTTGCCTTAAAGCAGGTTTGTTAGCTTTATAGTGTGACAATATTCATAATAATATTGCAGAGTCATGTGTAGAGGAAACATAATTGTTTAGTTTTGTCTGAGCAGTCACACAAAAAAAATCAACTTTAGCTCGTTACTCCAGAGTCATAATGAGTTCAAAATGAACAAATCATTCATGATCAACACATCGCTCACATCGTCACAGAGAGACAGCCTCACTCTGCATATTAAACTGAAACAGCAGAAAGTATTTTAACATTCAAGCACCTTAATAAATAAAAAGCAGATATAAATTACATAGCATTTTTCAGGTAAAACGTAAATGCATGGGCTAACTAAATTGCAATAATGTTGTTTTGTCTTGCAGAGGTCGTTCAGCTCAGTCTAGCCGATGACAAGCGTCTGAGCATCACAACAGTGACCGTCGGCCTGAGCGCCGTGCTGTCCTGTGCCATTCAGGGCACACTGAGACCGCCCATCATCTGGAAGAGGAACGGCATCATCCTCAACTTCCTAGATCTAGAGGATATAAATGTGAGTACTTCGATATCACACTATTGAACAACACCATTTTGTCTGAGAATAACGATGCAGTTCGCTGAGAAGTCTTTGAACCTTTGTGACGACGTGCCCCAATAGCATTGTATGTAATTTAAGAGGGTTTTGAAAACGACATGATTACTCACTGCTAGAGAATTAACCCCGGTCTCCCCTGCATGAAATACTGACCGGTATTCTTATGGTTTATATAGATCTCATGAAGCACGTGTTTTGGTTGTCTGACAAAAGATTCACGTATTTGAATTGCTTATAACATTTCAATCCATTTGGATTACACAGTTTAAACATAAACTAATAAACTTGATGTGATACATATTTGTCAAACATACATCAATTTAACATACAAAAAAATCAGTTAAGAAGCAGGTAAGATTTCTGTAATAGTACTTATAAATTGAATGTTTTAAATACACATTAACTAGGATTATATATTTATCATCAATCTAAATTGATTTTATCAAATCCAAATTGGATTCAAACTCACATTTTAAACATTTTAACTCCTTAAATATTGCTTGTTTTTTACAGATCTGGGCCAATTAATAATGTACTTGTTTTCACAATGTAATTTAATTTACAATTTTTTGTTTTAAATAAAAACAAATACTGTAGATGCAAAAAATATTTATTTTATTTTATTTATTTATTTATTATTTTGTATTTTTTTATTTTATTATTTATTTATTTTTAAATGCATAAATCTTACCACTACTTCAACTGGCTCATATTTTAAGTGGCATCAACAAATTGTCATGGAAGAAATTTTTAAACACCAAAAACATAATAATAATTTTAAAGTGTGAGTTCCGTATTAAAAAGCATAACTTCAAAGCTAAAGTCACTAGCATCACCAAACTGAGCTGCACAAATAATGGCACAGTTCATCTTCCTGACATGATTTTTTGAGTGCAGAAATCAGACTTGCTTCATTTATGTATGATTGACAAATATGCTTAAGTTTATTACTTTGTTAAAACTGTGTAATCCAAATATGCAATTCAAATACATACATCTTAAATTTAGGCCCATATATATGCTTATTGCGACAGCATAACTTGGTTATATGCATCCTGCGTGATGTGAGGCTTTCACAGTATTCTGGATTATAAGGGAATGTTGTGCTGAGAACACCTTCAAGGTGAGGAACCCTGCAGAGCTTCTTTTCTGATGTGAAATGATTACATCCTCCTGTTAATTGGGCAGCTGCTGAATATCTGATAATCATCCAGAACACAAAGCTCAGTCAGGGTCCAGTTGCATTGATTTTCACCAATTAATCAGTATGTTCTAGAATAGAAGCTCATGCCAACAGAAATTACAAATGTTAATGTTCATTATCAGGACACACGCTTTCCATTTCCAATTACTAAACATATTTGTGTTTCTGCACTTCATATGATGTAATTGGAAAGAACATAATGATCGTGGTCTCAGGAGTTGGGCCAGGAGCCATGCTGATTTCAAGGGACTGCAAATCATGTGTAGATTTTGAGAAGCAGACATGCTCAGGATGGGAATGGGTGCTTAATGAGGTGTGTCACGCTTGTGTTTAGCTCACCTGCGTTCCTGACAGCATGGGGTTGTGTTTACGTGCTCGCTCATTATAATTCTCTAATTGCATGTTAATGAAGGGTTTGTTGAATGTTGCAACACTGACCCAGTCAACAACGACGTGTGGGTCAACGAGAACGAGCACCGGTGAAGAGTGCTGAATGACACATTCAGCTTCATAAGCAGCCAGAGAAAGAATCGGAAGACTGACACGGTCCAGACAAAATGGGAACCTAAATAAATACACGATTGTGTCTTGTGCCAGAAAACCGAAGCATCAGCATGTGTAATTGTGCTTTGATTGTGAGGAACAGGTCTTTTGCATTGATTGGCTCGGATTCCTCAGACAGATCATTTATACTGTCCCAGGGGAAAAGTTTATTCTACATGATTTCTCACTGTTGACTGATCTTTAAAACTGAGGCATATGGTGTGGTTTAATGCTGTGGAGTAATTTGGGTGCATTCAGTATTTGTCGGTTTCTGTCGCACTTGTCAATATAGCATGCTCATTTTTATCAACACTTCGTCTCCTGCTTCTGCTCTTCTCCGGTTTTCTCACTCAACTTCTTGGCTGATAGAAGACTGTTAATACAGTTTTGGGTACCAGACAAAACACTGGTTTTGAGTACCAGACAAGACTTGCTGTTAACGGGCTTGGGTGTCAGACAAACTTTGCTGACTGGGTTTTGGATATGAGACAAAACGGATATCTTGTGGCAGGAACTGGTGTCCGGGGTCGGATCTGAAATTTCTGACATGGAGACTTGATCTAACACTATAAATGGTATGCTGTACAACTGTGTGGTGTACTGTAAAACTCAGCACAGGACGGCTCTTACAACACAGCAGTGACACGGGAGTAAATTAACTGCTGTGAGATCAAACTGAAGTAGCTCTTAATTTTAGAAAAACCAAGCCCGAGTCCTGACCTCAATCTGCAGTCTGTTGTGTGATCTGAAGTGAGGAGAAGCGTGCAAATGCACCTCAGCTCCTCCAGAAGCATTTAGTGGAGGATATTGCCAATATAACGCTTTTACCAGCTTCAGTAGTAAATGGCTTTTTTGATTTTGTATATGATTTGTGTGTTGGGTGTGGATTTATGTGTTTGACATACAAATGCTTTTTTCCTTAGCAGGATGAAAATTAATTGCAAATTTTCATCTCACAATTCAGACTTTTTTCTTGCAATTCTGAGAAAAAAAGTCTGAATTGTGATATAAACTTGCAATGAAAAAAAAAGGATTCTGAGATAAAAAGTTGTTGTTTTTTTTTTTATTCTGTGGCGGAAACAAAAAGACAGAATTCTGAAATGTAAACTCAGAATTGCGAGAAGTCAGAATTATGAGATAAAAAAGTCGCAATTAGCTTTTTTTATTTTTTTATTCCAAGGCAGAAATGGGCTTCCATATTGACATGTGGAGTATACATGTACATAATTCATTTAGTTTGCTTTATATATATATTTTCTCCCTAATTCTTGCTTTTTATTCTCTTTGCTCTGAAGTTTGCACAAAAAATGTTTTATGATGTTTTTTACTAATACCTTGTTGCATTTGTGCAGTATCATGTAAATATCATGGTGTATGAATATGGCAATTGTTGATTATTCACATCTTAACCCCACAATATTCCATTAAGGCTCGTATCATTCCATCCTCATTTACTTTCACTTCATGTGTTTTATTAATACTATAGTATTAGTATTAATACTAAATAACTTTCAAAAATATTAATGTACAGGCCGTGGTGCAGTGATGGGTTCAGATGATTATCATATTCATATACCATTTATACTCAATATATTCAATGCATTACCAAAAAACATGCCATGTCTAATGGTTTATTAGTTTAAACCGTGTCAGATGGCTCCTTTATTGTATGTCTTATTCTCCTTAGAGATGAATTGGCACAGTTGTGCGACAAACACTTATCTCTGATTTATTTCAGAGTGGAAATGTTGCCCTTTCCAAAACCGATGGCAGCTAAATTTCCCTTGTGTCTTTTTGTTTTCCAGTCGTTTGAATTAGTGGCTTGTTAACTGTATAGTTCTGGTGCTGTTCTTTCGGTTAAACCTCATCTCAAGACATTATCTTTCAATTGATTTCAAAAAGTGAATGACAAACTCGTAATTAGATTTCATCTGAAAGTGGCAGCCGATACAGCTCCAGTGATGAAAACCGCTACGAGTCCTCCTTATGCGGCATAACATCTGCCTTATGGCAGAGGTGAGGTACTATCAGTCACAATCTTTGTTTAATAACAAAAAAAGTAATTAGTTTTTGTCGTTGGGTTTCATCATGTCCTTGGAAGAGAGTCACTTCTGCCCTCTTTATCCTAAAACTTCAGCACTCGGAGGCAAAGTCGTGTTTTTACTCGAGCCGATCATCCATCTCGCTGGATTAGCGACGACCTCCTAAACAAACAAATCGCTGTTTTGTTCCCAGTACGGCAGTCGAGCCCTTTTCTGTGTGCGCCCTATAAAGCTGCAGGTGTGTTAGGGTTTAAGAGCGAGTTTTTGTGTCCTTAAATCATTTACCCTCTGCAAACTCATATAACTACAAAACAGTTTAATGTTTTAATCCCCCTTGAGTCGGCCCCAAGCCCCAGATGAGGGGATGCATCCTCACAAAACCACAACCGGCTTCATTAATCACGCTAAAGCTGGCTATATTTTTAACCCTTACCATTTATCAGCCTGAGAGAGCATTACAGTGAGGAACAAACCCCTGCGCCCGCGCGCTCATGGGACGCCGCTGATGCATCGTCTATTCATCCTGTGACTTCCTGCTGTTTTTTTCTCTCTCTCTTTCTTCCCATTCAATTAGGACTTTGGTGACGACGGCTCGCTCTACATTACTAAGGTGACTACGATTCACATGGGGAACTACAGCTGTCACGCGGACGGCTATGAGGAGCTGTTCCAGACCCACGTGCTCCAGGTGAATGGTTAGTAGTAGAATCTTTCATATATGTTTGCTTTCATGGACTGTTGTTGTAATGTCTGTTAAAAGTTGTGAAGCAGTGTACCTTCGTTTTCAATAGTGTCCAAGTTACACAATTTAACTACTGTAATTAAGCAGTGTACACATTACAAGTAACATGAGTTTTCCATAAAAAGTAACTAAGTAACACGATTAGTTACTTTTTTAGGGAGTAACACAAAATTGTACTGCATTACTTTTAAAAGTAACTTTCCCCAACACCAGCAATAATGAAAGCAAGGTAAATGCCAAGCGTGGCAGTCATATCATGTGCGTTGCATTAAAGGGATAGTTCACCCAAAAATGAACATTTGCTGTTAATTTACTCATCCTCACGCCATCCAAGATGTAGGTGACTTTTTTCTTCAGTAGAACAGTAAAGACTTCTTGGTGGTTCATAAAATGCAAGTCAACGGCTACCGTCACGTTGAGAGTCAAAAAAGCATATCAGACAACACAAAATTAATACCCGTGGCTCCTGACGATATATTGAGGTCTTATGAAGCAAAACAATTGTTCTGTGTAAGAAACCTGACATTATATAAAAGATTATTATTAAGAAACTGACAGATGCTCTCCCAAGTGGATAAATTTCATGTTGTAGTGAGGACTATGAAAACAGAGGAACTCGAAAATGATGATACATGTTTAGTCATGTGATGCATATCACTCTAGAAAAAATTCTGGGTTGTTTCAACCCAGCTTTGGGTCAAATATGGACTAACCCAACTTTTGGGTTAATATTTTAATTGAAAAATTTAACCCAATAGCTGTGTTAGTCCATATTTGACCCAAAGTTGGGTTGAAACAACCCAGCATTTTTTGAGTGTATTGTACCTATAGATATATGTGACCCTGGAGCACAAAAGCAGTCTTAAGTCGCTGGGGTATATTTGTAGCAATAGCCAACAATACATTGTATGGGTCAAAATTATAGATTTTTCTTTTATGCCAAAAATCATTAGGATGTTAAGTAAAGATCATGTTCCATGAACATATTTTGTAAATTTCCTACCGTAAATATATTAAAACTTAATTTTTGATTAGTAATATGCATTGCTAAGAACTTCATTTGGACAACTTTTGATTTTTTCAATATTTAGATTTTTTTGCACCCTCAGATTCCAGATTTTCAAATAGTTGTATCTCGGCCAAATATTGTCCTAACAAACCATACATCAATGGAAAGATTATTTATTCGGCTTTCAGATGATGTGTAAATCTCAATTTCGAAAAATTGAGTTTTACCAGCATTGTTGTGCCTGATATTCACCTTATATTGTTGCTAAAGTTAAATGGGTTACTTTATTTTACGGTGTCTTTGTTACAGTGTAATTGTACATTTAAGTAATGAGTCATATTAATTAACAACATTTACTTAGGGTTTAGGGTTATTGCACGTAACTATGCATAATTTACTGTTATTACTATAGTAAGTGCATGTAACAAGAGTAACAAGGACACTGTAAAATAACTGTTACTGATAAATGTTACTTTGCTGAAAACATGATAACAGTTGTGTTTTAGTCAGATGGTAGTGAGTGGAGACATGGTGAAGCATTGCCAGGTTAAATAAATAAAAGTGCATATATACAGTATACAGTCAAACCAAAAATTATTCAGACATTACTAGTGGGTGCAGGACACTATAGTTCATTTATGTAAGTGAGGATAGCAAAATAAAATAAACTGTGACATATTATACCCAAAAATTCTTCATACAGTGGACTACCAGTAAAACTGATAAACATTTGGAAATGATTCAGACACTTTGACCTGACCATGTCTTGCTTAAGTGTTATCTGAGATTATCAAGAATGAATTTGTTCTGACACAGTTTAACTCTGAGTTCTTGTCATATTTTATCACCATTTTCTAAACTATAGCGAATAAACTGTGATAATGTGTGAAATGTTGAAGGTGTCTGAATAAATTTTGGTTTGACTGTATATATATATATATAAATTAAAAAAACTGCTATGCAGCCGAGAGTGTGAATTTCTCGCATATGTGTGGCTTTCCCAAATCCTGAAACAAAGGAATAAATGCCTAGTTGTGTGCGAGAGAGACAGAATGTGCTGTGCACAGATCAGTGGTTTTTCAAAGTGTTTTATGCCAAGGACCCCCCAAGTATAATAATCCCTTTGCAGGAGATTTTGTCATTTTTGCCTTCCTAAATTACAAAATCAGCTATATTTTTACATTTATTAAAAATAGAAATATATCAGGCATCATATTATAAGTATAAATATGCCACTATTCATATTGCCACTGTACTAAAGCCAAAGCATTTAATAAAACATTTACTTTGTATTAAGTTACTTTTTTTTTCCTACCCACTATTAGCATAAAAGAAAAACGAAATTCAGATTTATCTGTGAAGCACTTTTCACAATAGCAAATTGCATTCCAAAGTAACATGTTTAAATTATAATCATAGATAATGTATGATTGTAATGTGGTCAACAGACCTGGAACAGACCAGGCCATGCATCAATTTTACCAATTTTAGAGTGATCTACATTTATTTGTTTTTATTTGTTTGTTTGTTTGTTTATTAAAATAAATATTACTAATAAACAAAATAAACACATTAATAAAAAATCAAAAAAACAATTGTCTTTCCTCATTTTTTTTAGGACTACACCACTGGTTTTAGACCATTCATGAAATGGTTTTATGTGCGACCTGGATGCGCTGGGATATTTTGCTAATAAAATGATCATACCAGAAGAATAGTGTGAGAACTTCATTATGTCTGGTCTCTCATCTCTCATCCTCTCATGATACTGAGAGTATCATCTCAGCCAGCTTTTATGACATTTTATGCATTCACATTTTAATACAGTTATAACTCCTGAACTTTGCAGTGTGTACATTGTAGCATGAAAAACGTTTATTCAAATTATGAAAGGGCTATAACACAAAAAGTGGGCAAGGTCTATACTGCACAATGAATACTTTTTTTTTTTTTTGGTTATAACAAAACCATTCATGAACGAGCAGAGCTCAAACTCAAACTGTATTGAGCAGATTCTAACTAAAAAGCTTCTTCTGATTGGTCGTTGATTTCACATGCTCAACAAACATGTCTGTGATTGGCTACAATGCTCAACGCTGCAAAATCACATTGTAAATAGAAACTTTTGATGCTCTTCACACAAATACAGGAGCATTTGAAAGCAGCCGCCTATCAGCAGGTACCAGAACGACCCGGTACTGTGGAAAGGCTGGTATTGTTATGTTTTTAAATTTTAAGTATTGGCTTGGTATCAACAACACTAACCCCTGATATACAGTATAATAACTGCTACTGAAAAAAAGAGCCATTTGATTGCTTTCAATCCTTTTGAAATTGTTGCAATAGAAAATAGTTTTCACCTTTTGATCATTCAACCATTCAATTACAAGACATCGTTCTTCATCGAGGCATATAAAGGGAGATAAACAAACGCTGTATTGAAACAAAGATAACAATCCAGTTTAACTTGCTGTATTATACTTGCGAGAGAAAAAATACTGGAAGGATTTTCAATTAACGGAGACAATAAGCGTGATTGTTGGAGAGCTTGTTTTGTCTAATTGGAAGGAATCTCGATACGGGAAGCAAATCCCCTCACGTTCATTTCATTCAATGACCGTTTCTGACTGACACAAGGAGGGGAATCCAAAACAAAGCAGTTTTTCTGGACTTGAATCACTTTCTCTGTTGTTTACAGTCTGCTTCTGTCTCTTCCAGTGCCTCCAGTAATCCTGGTCTATCCGGAGACTCAGGCCCAGGAACCCGGTGTCGCTGCCAGCTTGCGCTGCCATGCAGATGGTATTCCAAACCCTAAACTCACCTGGCTGAAGAACGGCCTGGACCTGCAGCCGCACGCATCCAAGCAGATTTCACTTCTCGGTACGATCCTCAGCCCTTCCTCTCGGGAAGCAGATAAAGGCAGGCAGTCGCACGGGTAGATAAACAGACAGATGTGTAATGGGCAGATCATGTAGTGAAACACATGAAAAATATCCTCCGTACACCCCTCTGACACAGCAGTGGATTACAGTCGTTTCAGTCGTTGCTGGCAGCCCTTGGTGCTGCGGGAGTGAGTTTGCGGCTCCCTGCAAGGATGATGATGATGATAATAATAAAAGCAGTCCATGAAATGACGATAGTGGACCCAGGCAAATGGGCTCGTTTGGAGGGGCCTCTCGATTCTGGCGCGGTGCTGTATTGTTTACAGAGTAGCCCCTTATTAGAAAGCACTTTATTGGTTGAGTGCGGTCCATTACACCCTGTAATAAGCTGTTATTTGGATCAGATGTTTGTGCTGCTTAAGTTCTGTATGAAAAGACGAGACCGTCAAGGTCTCATTCCTCTCATTTATTTGTTTCAGCTCCATCGTTTTTCAGCATCTCTGCTTATTTATTTGTTCTGTGGAGATTTAATGTAACAGATCGTTAAGTGTTTCTCTGGCAGTTTATTGGGTATGTCTGTCTGCTTTCTTTTCCCTCTGCTTTCATGCACGCATTAATATTTCAGACGCGCCCTTTTCAAGCTCTCCTGTTTCTGTTTGTGTCCACAGAAATATTTTCAGCATCAAGATAAAAGATGATTTCATCACAAAGTCTGAAAAATTCACTTTCACGGGATGACAAATAACAGGCTTAGCTCAGCGCGGAGACACAATGTGTCATTTTGTGTCGACTGATTTTGGTTTTCTGCTGTATGGAAAGATGGATAGACTTGTAAGCGCACTGGTGGTTGCACAAAACCGACTCATGATTTATACTCATAGACAATGCAAGGTAAACAGTCACAATCCATAGTTTCCATCCGGGTTTCCCACGTGGGGTTCGAGCTAATAATTAAATGAATCATGAAAATGTAAAACTGAATAAATAATTTTGGCAAGTCTTAAGCCTTTATACATAATGCATATTAAAAGTAGTTTTAATACATTGATTATGCCTTGTAATGCCCCTTATAATGCATTATATGATCGCATGAATAATTATAATCACAGCTATAATACATTATAATACTTATCTATTTATTGTTACATCTTTAGAAAGTGTAATGCATTAAAATACATGACAAACAAAACTTCAAATATTATAATGAATTTTAACTTTGCTTACAATTATTTCTGAAAATATATAATGCATTATACATTAAGGCTTTAAGTAAAGTGTCACCATTATTTTAAAACAAAACACTTGAGCACTAAAAAAGATCTGTCATGTGATCATTAAAGCAAAGATGTTGTTAAATCATTAAAATATTAACTTAAAATCTCTGGGGAACTTCAAACAAATATTTGACTCACAAAAATGTGCATAAATTTATAAATTAAGAGATATTCACTTTAGTTTATTTAGTTGTTATCACACTTTTCTTAGCTGTCGCTCTTCACTCATACTGTCTCCTTGTATGCTGTTTGTAGTCAAAGTGAAATATCAGTGGTGTTTGGAGTTAGAAAAAAAAAATAGCCTTTTCCAGCCAGGTTGGATATTTGCACTCAGTATAAAAAGATACCGCCATTCATATTTTATGATGGATTTTCATAGTTTAAAAGGGAAAGTCTGCCTCCGGGACGAAAGTAAAATACAATAAAACTGAACATAAAAGTCATTTGGAGAAAAAAAAAAAAAAGAAAAAGAAAAAAGGAAAAGTTTTTATGTAAAAAAAAAATCAACCTTTGGGGCAGATGGTCGAAGGAAATTTAGATTTAATAAACCGCTAGACCACAGCTGTGCCCTGTGAGGTTTTGTTCATGCCCTTGGCAGCATTCAGTACACGTTCAGTATTCAATAAGTTATAAATGCATAATATGGTTTATTTTTACCAGCATTACTACATGGGGTTAAACTGTATGAATTTAATGCATATCCTCAATATCAGGACCTGGAAAGAGT